>NW_015541315.1:651-1092 GCF_001515605.1 Sinocyclocheilus anshuiensis | reverse complement strand
CGGTTTCTGATCTTTGCCTGTTTTCCTGGATTTATCCCTCTAGTCTCGCCCTTGTGATTCTGTTCGCCGATCGTCGACCTACATTAGCCCTAGGACTATTCCTGTGTCTTGCCCACCATATACCTGTTTGCCACTGTTCGATCCTGCCTGTGTTTCTGACCTCCTCTGCTTTTAATAAAGCTTGCACATGGATCCGCACGTCTCACGTCTTTTCAGCCCCGTAACACTACCGTTCAAAAGTTTGGGATAAGAACGATTTTGAATGTTTTTTACAGGAGTTTCTTATGCTCATCAAGGCTGCATTTATTTGATCAAAAATACAGGAAAAAATGTAATACTGTAAAATATTATTATGATGTAAAATAACGTTTTTCTATTTTGATATACATTAAAATGTAATTTATTTCTGTGATCAAAGCTGTATTTTCAGCATCATTACTC
>NW_015541315.1:0-165 GCF_001515605.1 Sinocyclocheilus anshuiensis | reverse complement strand
TTGATAATTCTAATAATAAATCAGCATATTAGAATGATTTCTAAAGGATCATGTGACACTTTATACTGGAGTAATGATTCTGAAAATTCTTACAGTCTTACTGATCCCAAACTTTTGAATGGTAGTGTACATTTGTACACATTATATTTGTAAGCATTATATTTG
>NW_015541314.1:396-567 GCF_001515605.1 Sinocyclocheilus anshuiensis | reverse complement strand
TGCTGAAAATTTAGCTTTGATCACAGAAATAAATTACATTTTAATGTATATTTAAATAGCAGTTATTTTAAATAGTATCATAATACAGGGCTCGCAAAATTACAAAATATCTGGTAGCCCTTCGGGCAGGTACTCTTCAGATTTTGGTAGACCGAAAATTAATTTAACTAT
>NW_015541314.1:0-165 GCF_001515605.1 Sinocyclocheilus anshuiensis | reverse complement strand
CCCACGATAGTTTGATTGACAGTAGCGTTTCAGCACAGACTGGACTGGTGTCTTACCTTAGACCCGCCCTGAGTGAACTGTCATCAGTCCGCCATTGTTTCACCCCCGGAGCAGATGTAAACAAGAATGACTCCTAAGCGATTGAGATGTTCTGTTGTTGGATGT
>NW_015541313.1:1109-1291 GCF_001515605.1 Sinocyclocheilus anshuiensis | reverse complement strand
TTTTTATTTTTTCCAACCTTATGTTTTATTGTTACCAAATTCTGTCTTGGCGCATTTACCTTATGAAGATGGCGGCGCGTTCACACGCTGCGGCTTCTCTCTCTCCCGACAGAAAGGTGTTTTCGTGTTTTTTGTCTTGTGAGTCGCAGTGTTTTTGTACGTATTCGTCGCGTCTATCTGTC
>NW_015541313.1:0-503 GCF_001515605.1 Sinocyclocheilus anshuiensis | reverse complement strand
TGTCTGACTAGGGGCGAGACGTGGGCTGATGACGTCATCGTTTCAGAAAATATACGGATTCGCTGTCCACACGAAAACGCAAGGGTGGTGTTTTCAGATTTATCCACTCTGGGACCCGGTTTAAAAAATATTGTTTTCACTCTCCCAAAACGCCGGATCCGTGTGGACGAAACGCCTATATGATACAAAATGTATGCGTATACAGCTAAACGCGTCTCCGTGTGGACGGGGCCTCAGTCTATCACAATACATTTAGAATGATCACAAATTCAAGACATGGGGGCAGAAAATGTATATATTTATACCACTTCAAATAGCCTATTTAATCAATTTCACTCAAAGAGTGCCATTTTTTTTCTCCAAAAATGACAATGATTACAAATGTGATATAGATTTTTTACAACAGTTCAATAAACAAGAAGTTAATTAAGAGACTTACGCTTTAGACACCCTGTTTGCTGTTTTTGCGCTATTTCGACAACAAAAAATAATTCCAAACACAA
>NW_015541312.1:0-1246 GCF_001515605.1 Sinocyclocheilus anshuiensis | reverse complement strand
TGTTGCTGATGTTACATAATATGTCCTGATCTAGTGTTCATCTGTCTTCAGTGTTGACATGCTGCTGCTGATGTAACAGAATCTGTCCTGATCTAGTGTTTGTCTGTGTCCTGTGTTGACAGGCTGCTGTTACTGATGTTACAGAATCTGTCCTGATCTAGTGTTTGTCTGTGTCCAGTGTTGACAGGCTGCTGTTACTGATGTTACAGAATCTGTCCTGATCTAGTGTTGAGTGTTGACATGCTGTTACTGATGTTACAGAATATGTCCTGATCTAGTGTTTGTCTACTCAATGTTGACAGTCTGCTGTTGCTGATGTTACATAATATGTCCTGATCTAGTGTTTGTCTGTGTTCAATGTTGACAGGGTGCTGTTACTGATGTTACAGAATCTGTCCTGATCTAGTGTCCGTCTGTGTCCAGTGTTGACAGGCTGCTGTTGCTGATGTTACAGAATCTGTCCTGATCTAGTGTTCGTCTGTGTCCAGTGTTGACACACTGCTGTTACTGATGTTACAGAATCTGTGCTGATCTAGTAGTGTTTGTCTGTGTCCAGTGTTGACAGGCTGCTGTTACTGATGTTACAGAAACTGTCCTGATCTAGTGTTTGTCTGTGTTCAGTGTTGACAGGCTGCTGTTACTGATGTTACATAATATGTCCTGATCTAGTGTTTGTCCACTCAGTTTTTACAGGCTGCTGTTGCTGATGTTACAGAATATGTCCTGATCTAGTGTTTGTCTGTGTCCAGTGTTGACAGGCTGCTGTTACTGATGTTACAGAATCTGTCCTGATCTAGTGTTCGTCTGTGGTGTCCAGTGTTGACAGGCTGCTGTTACTGATGTTACAGAATCTGTCCTGATCTAGTAGTGTTTGTCTGTGTCCAGTGTTGACAGGCTGCTGTTACTGATGTTACAGAATCGGTCCTGATCTAGTGTTCAGTGTTGACATGCTGTTACAGAATATGTTACAGAATATGTCCTGATCAAGTGTTTGTCTACTCAGTGTTGACAGTCTGCTGTTGCTGATGTTACATAATATGTCCTGATCTAGTGTTCATCTGTCTTCAGTGTTGACATGCTGCTGCTGATGTAACAGAAGTTGTCCTGATCTAGTGTCCGTCTGTGTCCAGTGTTGACAGGCTGCTGTTGCTGATGTTACAGAATCTGTCCTGATCTAGTGTTCGTATTTGTTCAGTGTTGGCAGGCTGCTGTTACTGATGTTACAGAATCTGTCCTGATCTAGTGT
>NW_015541311.1:263-563 GCF_001515605.1 Sinocyclocheilus anshuiensis | reverse complement strand
TTTTCTGGCACAAAAATAAACAATAAACAACAATTCAAAAGTGTGCAGACAGTGTTTCTAATGTTTAAAGTGTCATATATTACAAAAGTATAGTTTACACAGACAATCTGATTTATTAGATAACTGCACAATTAAGTTATCAAGTATAAAAGTTATTTAGTTACACGTTATTGAGTATCATTGGTAAGTACATGTGACTTTTCAGTTAAAAACAACTTGTAAACATTGAAGTAGTGTTGTCATGGTACCAAAATTTCAGTATTCGGTACCAATACCAGTGAAAATCCACGGTTCTCGGTA
>NW_015541311.1:0-181 GCF_001515605.1 Sinocyclocheilus anshuiensis | reverse complement strand
GGTACCAAAGCAAAACACAAAAACATGCTAATTTAACAACATTTTTATTAATAACGTTAAACAAAAATGAAATGTACAAAACCAATGCCATTCTTTATACTTATTTAAACTTGTTTCAAGTTTTTCCACAAGTAAGAAAAGTAAGAAAAAAGTAAACAAGTTTCACCCAAAAGTTTAGTCA
>NW_015541310.1:156816-157200 GCF_001515605.1 Sinocyclocheilus anshuiensis | reverse complement strand
TTTATTATTTTGCATATATATGTGGCATTATATTGACTCCATAGGACACAAACGTGATTTTGAAAAGTGGGGGGGGACATGTCCCTCCTGTCCCCAGTGGAAATTATGCCCCTGCTGATGTGTCACCAAAGTGCATCCCTGTCTTGCTCAAATACAACAGATAAGAGATATTATGATTCTCCAAAAACAAAAATGTATTCATACAAACTTATTTCAGTCAACACACTTTATTACTACAAAGTAAGTGCAAAATACTGCATCCCAGCACAAATGACACGATGATGCACTATGTCTCTCTCTCAGTATCTGGTTGACATGACTGTGCATGAATTGTGGTATAACTTTTGTGTCCGTGGTTAAAACAAGATGTTCATTTTTTCTCCA
>NW_015541310.1:139977-156551 GCF_001515605.1 Sinocyclocheilus anshuiensis | reverse complement strand
AGCTAAATTAGCTAAATTTGGCGACAAAATCCCCAAATTGGCAACACTGGCACGAACACACTAACTTCTTCTTCTTCTTCTTCTTCTTCTTCTGCTTGTTCTTCTTTTGTGTTTAATGGCGGTTGGCAAGCCAGCTTAAGGTGCATTTCCGCCACCTACTGGGATGGAGTGTGAGGCCTCAATGAACAAATATATTATATACTCACACTAACTTTGTGCATGGTTATTCTTCAAACCTGCTTACAAAAACTATGCAAACTGTCAATCACTGTAAACGTCCTTGTGGTTGGCTAACACTTCCATCCATCAAAACTTTGCTGGCTAGGCATTGGCTGGCTTGAAACAGACAAAAACTGCAGTGCGGAGATTGGCACCTCGCTAAGCCTGTCAGCGACTCCCTCTCTGTTCTGGGTTATAACATCACCAGTTGCAAAGACTAAAGTCTCAAATCTCCAAATAATGATCTTTAAAATAGCATCATATGACCCCTTTAATTTTGAGACCCCGCCCTTCCCCCCGTCTAATAAAGCTTCTCATGTGGAGATGTGTTGATTTGTGTGCGCGTCTGTGTGGAAGCCTACAGTTTCCAAAGTGAGGAGGGAATATTACGGAATTTATTAGTTTTCAGGTATATCAGGTTTCAGGTATGATTCTGTATGTCCATCAGTATGTCATTACACTGTAATGACGCTTGCAAACTCGCGCTGTGCCGCGAATCGGTCTGTTTTAAAACTAAAAGACGGAAAACAGACGTTTTCTCATGCTGAGAGATAAGCAAATGTGTGTGTGAGAAAATATCATATGTGGTGTTAAAAAATAAATGACACAGCGGATGATAAGAGCTCCTATTGTCTGTTTTTATTGAATCTCCATTAGATGAGGCATGTTCAGAACATTCTCTTGCCGTTTACTGTTGCTGTCAGGAACTATTTTTAGCGGAAGGACAGCATTTAACGAACTTGCTTCAAAAAAGTAACATTTCAATACATACATTTTTGGTTTTAATATTTTTTATTGTGTGGTAACCGTTTTATAAAAGCAATAAGGTACTCGAGGCCGTGCTGCATCGTGAATAAATCACGGCTGAAGGGCGTTTTTAGGCACGACCGAAGCGAAGCCACATGGCCTCTCATACCTTATTGCTTAATTATATTATATTTATTATATTATATTATACTTGCTGTGGAATGTGTCGCTACGCTAGCGATTTTTGATGCAGGAAAAACTACATTTCCCATGATGCTCTGCTCGTATCCAGTGACGCGTTTGCTCGCAGACGGAAGGCTAGTGCTGTACACAAACAACTCCAGAGGTTTTCAAGAGGGAATAATTCATATTTCATTTACTACAGGGATGCAGTGTAAGTTGCGATTCATTACTGATATTCATTGTCGTGTTTTGTATTACATAGGTCAGTTTTATGGTTCGTTAATTCCAAAAAGCAACAATTTGAGATGGCCAAGTAGTCGATGATTAGATTTTTTGTAGAGACTTAATTTGTTTACACTCATCATGTGGTATGAGATTGAATGACAGTACAGTATCAGCATCATTTTCTGAGCTCATCTTGGTACATACTGTTGTTAGTGTATCGTTATTTTTAGTATCTGACATTACATAATGCTTTAATGTTACGTGTAAACGTGTTACTGTCATTCTGTACAATACATCTCACTTTTGATTCGATCAAATCAATAAGGAACAATGGGTTAAGTATTATTACTGCTATTTTTTATCATTATTTTATTGTTTATATTCTATTATTTTTGTAATATTGTTTCTTATTTTTAAGTACAATGTATATTTTGTCTTAATTCTTAATAAATGTATTTATTTTTTTATAATTTAAATCAAGAAATCTTTATGAATCTTTAAGAAATGTTAAAAATGTTTCTTTCAGACTGGAAAAGTAGAAGCTGAAAGAGGGAAAAACTCTCTCAGCCAAAGACAATTCTTGCAGCCATGGCTTCTGAACTCCATGAAGCGATTTTTATGGCCAAGCGAGAGCGACACAAGAATCTTTTCCTGAACTGCAGAAACCTCAACATTTTCCCTGTGGAGCTCCTCAGAGATGAAGGGATGCAGTTCCTGGAGCATCTCTTCATGAAGAGAAACTCCCTCACAACACTTGTAAGATCTCAGTCCCAGTGCTGTTAGTCTTCATTTTTGCTTTGGCCCTGTATTGAAATATTATAAATATATTTTGCATCCTAATACTGTTTTCCTCCTGTCAGCCAGAGAACCTGGCTCAGAAACTTCCCAACTTGATAGAATTGTGAGTATTAATCTTTGTTATACTCTTCAGTCTTCTTGGTGTTATGACAATGTTATGTTAGTTGTCAGTGTGTTGTAATATTACTGTTGTCCAATAGAGGTCCTTCAAACTTTGGGACATTTTCTTACCCACCCATAAAACTTTTCCATGACATTCTAATTTATTGAGATGCACCTGTATATGATGTAAATTGGTCAAATCTGAGTTTGTTAAAATGGAATTATTTGTACTACACCTGATGAAAAACAAGAGTATGAAACAGTCCTGCAATCTATTTTTTGTTTCATTTAGGTACCTGCACTCAAACAATATTGTGATAATTCCTCAAGGTAACGTTATCTCGTGATTATACAGTATATAGCAATATTTCGATGTCAGGCACCTTATGCATTACATGATACATAATGTTGTTTTCCAGCAATTGGCAATCTAGCGAAGCTGCAGTCACTGGACCTGAGTGACAACGCTCTTCAGGTCATCTGTCCAGAGATCGGTCAACTGCGCTCATTACGACATCTGCGATTGGCCAACAATCAACTGAAATTCCTCCCGCAAGGTGAGTCGCAAACATTTATCAGCATTAATCCAAAAAACAATGTTTGAGCTGTTGCTACTGATTATAGTGATTCTGATGTGCACAGAAAAGCCTAATAATAAACAAAAAATAAAACAAAAAAAGAATTGCTGAATATTTAGTTTTATTGCTTTACCATGCTTAAGAACATTAAAAATAATATTTCGGATTGAATATAAATAATTACATGCTACATGCTGCAATTAAAACAGAAAATAATTTTGCTTTATCTGTACATGCTTTTATAAACCGGATATATTCCAGTCGCTGAAGGAACTGTGTGGTTCCACTGAATTATTTGCAGAAGATTGTGAAAAATGAGAGCGGAATATAAATGCAGTGCTGCCTTCCTGCAACAGTGTAATTAATAATGTTTCTAGTTAAACAGCCCGTTTAATTCATAGACATTATCTGTAACATTTTTTCCCCCTGTGTAATTAAGCAGCTTTAACTGCATCAAATAATGTCTCACTCAAAAGCTGAGTATGAGGAAACTGCATGAGCAGAAGCTTTTAAACCTGCAGTTATTAAACTTCATTCAGCCAGGAAACTTTGATTTTTGTGCTCAACATGACACATAAATGTTTCTGAGGAGTAAAACTTAATAAAGAGACTGTGGGTAAATCATTAAGCTCTTTGACACTCTCTTTAAATGCTTTGCTTCAAAACACGCTGTTGTTTTATATCAGTCTTTTTATTGCTCTTTCCAATTTTAATTGGGCAGTGTTTCATCTGAAGCCGAGACTGTTCATGGCTTTAATTTATCATATGTGAGTTATTCCAAATTAAGTGTTTTACAGTTAATTGTTCCACCAGTTTCAAGCATATTTAACTAGTGACATGCATTGGACACATGTGGGAAGGTGTGATTTATTTATTTTTTTTTGGTTCCTTTTCAATGTCACATAAAGTACCAGCTCCTGTTTTTGCCAGCAGAGGGCATAAGGTGACTCCCTAGGGTTATAATATATTGCTTTTACCTGATTGAAACTTGTATATGTATTGGTATTGGTAGAGCTGGGAGATCTCCGAGAGCTGGAGACTCTCGATGTGTCCGTGAACCTCCTGAGGACTCTTCCAGAGCGTCTGCACCAGTGTCTGTCCCTGCAGTGCCTGACAGCAGACCGCAACCTGCTGCACTGCCTTCCTCGTCTGCTCTGTCTGCTGCCCGACCTCAATGAGCTCTCCATGGCTGCCAACTGCCTGACATCACTGCCCCTGGGTGAGAAGATATGACAGTGCTGTCAAGAAAGTTACCTTTACATGTATTAGTGTTGTCAAAAGACCCGGTACTTCGGTACCAAGTCGGTACTAAAAAAATGAAAACGTTACGGTACCAGGATTTTTTAAGTACCGGTGGTACCGAGTACCCGGTCAACCCGGTTCTTGATGAGCTATCCGAAAGGTGCGCAGATGCGCTCTCTTCATAAAAGCACTGAGACGTGGCAACATCAAAATGAGGAAACACACCAAACTAACAAAACACTTTAAAGACAGACACCCAGATCAAATGAAAGAGTTCAAGCAGGTAAGTTTCATTTCATCCCATACATTGATTTATTTGGGGCTGCCCGCCACAATATCAGAACTCACCGCCACAAATAGATTTTCCAAAAGGCTTTGACTTCGTTGAATAAACATGAGCACTGCACGTGTCAAAGTCGAAACCCGGTGCTTGTGTTTATATATCACTGTCTTCAGAAAATTATGGATGTCATTTTCATTTCATCTTGCCTGTAATGCCTGAGCAGCGTTTGTGAGCGGAGCGCTTATTTTATTACAGCCGTTACCGTTTACAGAATCTCACATTTAAATTTCCGCTACTGAAAGAAAGAGAGGATAGGCTAACAAATAAAAGTGTAGTCTGCACAAAATTGTATGTCATTTTATTCGTCTTGTCAAGAGTCTTGAATTTATTGACTTTGACTTGAATTTATATAAATTGTATTAAGACAAAAAATTTGTTTAATATTTTATGCAACACCGTAAAAAGTGTCAGAGAAAATAAAAATGTTGTAGGCTACAAAAATTGTAGGCTATTTCTTATTTTTATTCGTCTTGTCAGGATACAATTCGTTTAACATTTAAAACACAATAGCAAAAAAGTGTCGCAGAGAGAAAAAAAAATAATGTAGGTTGTACAAAAATAGCTTATTAGCTTTTTTTTTTTTCGTCTAGTCAAAATACTAAATTCGTTTGACATTTTTCTGTTAACACATTAGGAAAAGTGTTGCAGAGAAAAATAAATAAATACGACATCTGCCATTTAAATTGTAGGCTAAGCAAAATATAAACAAAACCGAGTTGAACGCATTGCTGTGCTCCAGCAACCTGTCTGTTCTGTCTGAGGGCCGTATATTTACCACAGGTACAGTCTGCTCTGAACATCGTTATGCACATGCTGCGCACAGACCACGCAAATAAAAGGCGTGACGCTGAAAGCATGCGTGCATAACAGTCCGAGTGAAGGCTGTACCGGTGGACAATAAGAATAAAGCGCAGATATGCTGTTCTAAATGGACGTCGGGATCTGGATATTGTTAGACCGCCAGCTCCCGTTCAAATTACACCAGAGTTACCGACCGCTACCGTGTTTTATAGGGGAATTTAATCCCGCGGCGCAAAAAATCTGGTTGGGAGAGCTGCGGGAATGCAGACCTCTAACTCCTATCTCTCTAATGCTCCTATAACTTTTATAATAGTAAAAAAACAGGAGGACATGATGATATTTACTATTTTTACACACCAGAGGCTTTTAAATGAATTGTGAATCTAAAATATGTGTGTTAGAGAATGTACAAATGGTTAACATTGTGTCATATCAGTCAGAAAAGCAGTTCTGGGCTTCTTTTTTTTTTTTTTAGCTAACTTAGTTGTTATTCTTGGCTGAATACTCTAGAAGGTTTTAAAAGCCCTTTAAAATTAAATATGTACACAGTTTGGATTAAATGAAGTATAGTCAAATTTTTTAATTGGCATGTTTTTGTGTTTTGCATTGGTACCGAGAACCGTGGATTTTCACTGGTATTGGTACCGAATACTGAAATTTTGGTACCGTGACAACACTAACATGTATACAAAAGGTCAAGGTTTTGGGGGTCAGTAAGATTTTTTATTTGTATGTTTGTTTTTAAAGAATTGAATACTTTTGTTCAACTAGAATTCATGAAGTTGAAAGTAAAGACATTTATTATGTAGCAAAAAATAATATTTCAAATAAATGCTTTCTATTCATCAAAGAATTCTGAAAAAATATTCAAAATTGGTAATAATATGAAACGTTTCTTGAGGAGCAAATCGGCATATTAGAATGATTTCTGAAGGATCATGTGACACTGAAGACTGGAGTAATGATGCTGAAAATTCAGCTCTGATCACAGGAATAAATGACGTTTTAAAATATATTCAAATAAAAAAAACGTTATTTTAAATTATAATAATATTTCACAAAATTTCTATCTTTACTGTATTTTTCATCAAATAAATGCAGCCTCGGTGAGCATAGGAGACTTCTTTTAAAAACATTTTTAAAAAATGCTACTGAAGTACTGATCCCAAACTTTTTGAAGGGATCCATACAAGTTCTGTGAAACCATATGATGGCTTTTTGTGAGGAACAGACCAAAAGTGATTCATATTTGAGAGCTACACCTTTGAGAGAAAGGTTCTCTGTTCCTCGCTTTAGACGTCTTGGAATATATTGCACAAAAACCAGGTGAATTATTTGACATTGTTGCTGATATACTGATGTTTTATATTTCTGTCAGATCTGGGGCGCTCCATGGAGCTGCAGTTTGTCTTTGTGGACAACAACGCTCATCTGAAGGGACTTCCATCGTATCTTTATAACAAAGTCATCGGCTGCAGTGGGTGAGTGAGTTTGTTGTTGTTTGTTGTTGTCGTGAAATTTCAAACTTGACGTTTAAAAAAATTACTATAAAGTAGAGCTGGTGATCCATTAAAAAATGAACTAATTAATTGCACATATTTCTGTAATTACTCATGATTAATCACATTTAGCATTTTAATTGTGTAATCATAAGCATATGATATCAATATGATAACAAATATGATAATATGATATATGACATATGATAACAATATGATAATATAAAATATGATAACAACCTTTAATTTAAGTCAACTCAAAACGATATTCACATAAACCAATTATAATAAATAGATGTCAGATTTAGCAGTGCAGTGTGTTTGTGTTTGGTGATGTTTTTATCTGTCTTTTTGAATGAAAACTGTCAGTTCATTGTCCCGCATTTTAAAGTTGATTTAAATTCACAGAAATTAACATTATTTTTCCCAGCTCATTCATAGGCCAGACATAAAGAAATAAATGTATTAAGTGCAAGAGAATTAGATTTTATTTTCTTTTGTTGTTTTTATCTTTTGTCTTTATTTTACTTTTTTTTTTTTTATCAATTTATGTGACATTATGGCTAGAATAAATCTGAAATAGATGATTTAACACAATAATGAATCAGCATGCAACAAAGTGGAGCTCATTGAGATTCCTGTGAGCGACTGGACAAACAGTGCCACAGAAACTAGTGGAAAATGTGCGTAGACTCGGTCAGACTTTCCATCCATCTCAAAGTAAACAACATTGATTTTTTTCACACATGTAACCCTGCAAGCAGAGCTCACTCTCCCCAGACAGACAACAAAACTCTTCAATATCTTTTATAGTGCTATGCTATGGTAAATCTCCCAACTGGTTCTGTAAACTGTAAACTTGACTTGTTGACTTTTAAAACATTCTGCTGCTTTCGCTGCATATTTTCCCAAGAGAGATTCGCCGATCCCACAGCCGAGCAGATTCTGGGTGGAAAAATGCAAACTTTCCGACATTAGTATCGCAGTTGCTGATTTGGCAGTATACATAGCTTTTCATGGTAGTTGGTGTGGTTGTTTCCTGGCTTTTTTAACATGACTGTGTTCACTTGATGTTATTTATCTGTCTGCATGCACAGATGTGGTCTAGCTGCGCAGATCTCTGACGTGAAGCAGCTCTGTCTGACGCTGGGAGATGTGACTGTTCCTCTGCCCTCTGAAGTGAAGGCCATCGGTTCCGAGACTGACCGCGTGTTGCCTCTGGAGGAGCTGGCGTGCAGAGTCCTACATGCGGCCCACAGCTGGACCAGTAAGGGTAAGAGTCCCAAACAAACCCACAACAAAGCATCAGGTTCCTTCACATTCACCAGCCTAAATGTTCTCATGTTCTCCTGTCTTGTGTGCAGATGTGAGGTTCCTGACGCCGTTCCTGTTGCCCAAGAGTCTGCTGGATGTGGTCCGGTGGCCTCTGGGTCACTGTCACCGCTGTAGTCGGCCCATGTTCACCATCATCTACCCTAAACTGTTTCCTCTCAGAGAGACCGCACTCGCAGGAGTGCACAAGAGGTGCTGATGCAAAATTCCCTTTTGTTTCCTCTTTGTCATTCTGTATTTAAAGTGTTTATATTCAACACTTAATTTTATCCACTTATAATATTATTCAAGGTTTCTTAACGCACTTTTCTTTTCCATCCTCTATCTGACTCTTTGATCAAGCATCACCTTAGACTTGAGTTTAATGATAGCATTAATATATGTTTTAAGCAAAGATCAAGGAAAATCATATTTTCTATCATACACTACCATTCAAAAGTTTGAAGTCAGTAAGATTTTGTAAAGAAATTAATACTTTTATTCAGCAAGGATGCGTTAAATTGATCAAAAGTGACAGTGAATACATTTATGATGTTATTTTATGATTTATGATGTGCTTCTTTTGAGATGTCTATTCAAAGAATCCCAAAAATAAATTTCACCGTTTCTACAAGAATATTAAGCAGCACAGTGGTTTTCAACATTAATAATCACCAAATTCTGAAGGATTATGTGACACTGAAGACTGGAGTAAAGCTGAAAATTCAGCTTTGCATCACAGAAATAAAATACATTTTAAAATATATTACAATAGAAAACAGTTATTTTAAATTGTAATAATATTTCACAATATTACAGTTTTTACTGTATTTCTGATCAAATGAATTTAGCCTTGATGAGCAATGAGACTTTTTTTTTTTTTTTTTGGAAATATCTTACTTGAACAGTAGTGCATGTCCCCTTTAAATGCACATGCATTCTGGGATTGACCTACTCATATTGTTATGTGCATATTCATTTACAAAAACATCCTCACTTCCACACATTCAACTTTTCTTACATTCAGAAAAATTCTCTTCTGCTTTCTGTCTCCTCTCATTCTCTCTCTCACGATGTTTTCTCTGACCCCTGTCACTTCCTCTATCTCCTCATCTTCCTGTGCATTTGATTGGTTGAAATGAGCAGCGCTTGCTCCGCTGCCAGTCATGTTCCATCTGTAATGCAACGCCGTGGTTTTGGTATCAACATCCAGCAGCGTAACCCAATCATCCTGCTCGACTGCTGCTCTCAGCTACTTCACTTAAGGGGGTCTGAATACTTTCCGTACCCACTGTATATATTCAACCTTATATCAGCCATCAGCAAATATTGACGAAACCTGTATCGTTGACCATTATCAAAAATCTCATAAACTTGCAATGAAGGAAGGATCTTAGCCATATCTAGAGACCAGAATATCATCAGCAGGGGTTGCATCCAATGTTTTGCTTTCTAAAAAAAAAAAAAACATATTTTTTACGCCGTGGTTTTGGTATCAACATCCAGCAGCGTAACCCAATCATCCTGCTCGACTGCTGCTCTCAGCTACTTCACGTGCATTAAGAGATCTAATCCACTCGCCAATTACCTCTTACCCTGAGTGTTCGGCTGATGTTTGGAGATGAGTGGTGCTCGGTTCACGTGTGCAAGCGAGAGAAAGGCGATTTGTTTAAGGAATTCTTTAACATTTGCTTCTTTCACTCCTGTAATACTCTCTGTTTTCAGTCTCAGGTCGTGTGTGTGTGTGTGTGTGTGTGTGTGTGGTGAACTCATACCATGAAACCCTCGCTGTTTCAATAGCACTTCATCGACCAGCCTTGTAAAAGCATGTATGTTGTGGGAGGAACGTGACCTCCCTTATATACGCACACATTAAAATACATATATATTTTGATTTCAGGTATGAAAGCTTGTTCCCTGTGAGATAGTTTAACTTAAGCTAACCATACCAAAAATGTACATTAGGTTGCTTTGATCTCTTGTCTTTTTGATACTCCATTATTTGGTTTTTGGTAAGGTGAGTTATATCACTATTGTTCTTACTTAATCTTACATAAAAAAAAAAGAAATAAATAAAAAATCCCTAAGCCTAAATGTTCGATACTGAGTGTGGCTTGTTGAGATTTGGCTTATAATTTTTGCCTGGCATAAACAGGTGCAAAAATTTGTGGTAAATCAATATATATCGCCAAGGCCAATATATTGGCTGCTATTTGTAATTTTTTAATTATCAGCAATTAGCATTTGTTATAATTTACAATTTTTTGTAATAATTTATAAAAATGCAACTGTTCATTGTTAGTTCATGTTAGCTCAGGTTCAATAAATAATATTAGCAGATAAACGTTTTTATTTTAAGAATATATTTGTAAATTATTTAATTAATATTAATGAAGAGAAGTATTTTTCATTGTTAGTTCATGTTAACTGATGTAGTTAACTATTGTTAACAAATAGAACCTTATTATAAAGTGTTACCATATATTTATATATATGGTAACATCCAATGTTTTGCTTTCTAAAAAAAAAAAAAACATATTTTTTTGCATTTTGCTTAACACACATACTTATGTTACACTTCAGATAATACACCTCGGTTAATTGCATTATAAGATATTTTGAAAGTTCATATCAAGCGTTTTCCTTCAGATTTTCTTAAGCTCAAACTTAAAATTTGCATACAAATGTTTGGAAATAAACTTGAAATAGTTCTGTACATATTATAAGTGGATTTTCTTTCTTGCTCTTTGTATTTCTCACACAGAACCACTGTGAGTTTTGTAGCGTACTGCTGCTCTAGCTATTGTCTGAGGACGTTTGACCTGCAGGGCTGACGTCTCGCATCTGCTCATGGTGCTTTCATCTTCACGAAGGACTTGAAGAATATCTCTAGAGATCACCTGAGCTTCTGAGACATTTGACAGAAGATCTTCATAACAGCCATTACAGTATGTCCTTCTTCTGTGTGTAGCAGCATCTAACAAAAGCAGCAGTTGGTTAATACCGATTACATTTCACAAATGAATGTAGAAAGAAATGAAACAAAGTGTATTTCAATCAGTGGCCCATACAAACTGTGAAGTATTGTTTGTGTTGGGATTGTTACGGTTTACTGTAACCAAAAAGGTTCAGGCTTTAATCGGTGGAGGTTTCTTGAGAAACTTAACATTTATTCTGTGTTTTAAAGACTACCATCTTGATATACTTAAAACTGACGAGTTTTAGGTGAGATCTGGATGTTTTTGTTTCCATATGAAAGGAACTTTACTGAAATGTCATGTTGCTTCAGATTCATATCTGACTACTGTTTTTAACCGTGACGCAATACTTAACTTTAAAAGTGGCTTTTTAAAGATAAATGTGTTTAATTTCAATCTGAGGCTCAAGTGTTTGTATGCTGTTGGAAGTGACCAGCACTCAGCTCTTTTCAAAGAAAATCATGTGTGAAGTTTTGGAAAATAAAGTGTTATTTTTCAAAAAATATTGTTATAAAGTGCCAATTGACTTTTATGAAAAACATGCAGTTGATTGTATTGAAGGCAGCTTCAAGGGATTGTTCTATTTTTGTGTGAGATAATGTTTTCAAAAGACTAAGACACATGAATTGTGGAGATTTGCTGGTACTACACTACATCTGTCAGTCAGTGTGCATCTCTCAGTTTTGCTGCAGTAAACCATCGCTGTTCAGCTTTCAGTATTTAGAATATTCTCTGTCTCTTTAATTAGATGTGAGCAAGAGGATGACTTTCTTAAAGGGACAGTTCACCCAAAACTGAAAATTACCCCATGATTTACTCACCCACAAGCCATCCTAGGTGCATATGACTTTCTTCTTTAAGACAAATACAATCAGAGTTACATTAAAAAAAGTCCTGGGTCTTCCAAGCTTTATAATGGCAATGAATGGGTGTTGAGATTTTGAAGCAAAATAAAGTGCATCCGATCCATCCATCATAAAAATCCTCCACACGGCTCCAGAGGGTTAATAAAGGCCTTCTGAAGCAAAGCAATGCGTTTGTGTAAGAAAAATATCTATATATACTGTTATCTCTAGCGTACGACAGTTAGCGGAAGCTAGAGATTACAGTTTATAAAGTTTTAAATTTAGATATTTTTCTTACAAATGCATCACTTCGCTTCAGAAGGCCTTTATGTGGAGTACTTTTTATGATGGATGGATGCACTTTATCTTGCTTCAAAATCTCAACCACCATTCACTGCCATTATAAAGCTTGGAAGAGCCAGCACATTTTTTAGTACTCCGATTGTATTCGTCTTAAAAGAAGAAAGTCATATACACCTGGCTTGAGGGTGGGTAGATCGTGGGATCATTTTCATTTTGGGGTGAACTATCCCTTTAAGTTAATGTGTGGAATGGACGTTACTGTTACAGTTTTTTTTAAATAAGCCAGGTCGTCTACAGAATTTTCTCTTAAGAGTGTTAGTTCAGCTAAACTTTTTACGTTACACTGTCATTTTATTGGCACTTCTAACTGAACAATTGTGCTCCTCTTGTAATGTTTGGCAATAATAACCATGTTTAAAACCTCTCTTGTGTTATTTCTTATTTCAGATGTGTGCTTAAGTTAAATTTAATTCATATTGAGCCATTTTGAATTGTGAATGTAACGGTCTTTATATTGTGAAGATGCAATTGATGCATCAAATACACAGAATCATCTGTCTCTGAGACAGGTCAGAGCTGTCATATTGTAGCAAGGCTTTTATCCACTTTTTTCTTGCCGTAAAAATGGGCGCGGCCATTTGTAAATTCTATGGCTCTAGCTTCCGGGCTCATCTGCATCCAGCTGTTTTTAGCTGTTCAAAACAGTTCGTTTTGCTGCTTGATATTGAAAATTGGTGTGTCTTACCATATTGTTTTAATTTATTATCTTAATTATGAACACACTGGTTTGTAGTGCAAACAGTTTTACCATTTACTGCACGTTGTTATTCTTGTCGTTATTTGCCTATAGCGGTTAATGATACGGAAGTCTTGCCCATAGGCTTACTTCCGCATTGAAGAAAAAGGTGGTTATGGCATTCATCTTTACACAGAATTTAGAGACCCTTTAACTACTTTTAGACACTTAGGAACAATAGTGCTTGTGATATTTTTATGTATATCATCTGGAAATGCTCAGGCAACAGAGTTCAATGAAAGGTCCACTCTGTGTGTCTGAGAATTGAAATACGATCTTTAATGGTTTATTGACAGTATTTTACTCTTCCACTGCTCAAAGCTAAATAAACACTTGCATTCAGTACTCTGTTTTCTGAAAATGCTCAAACGACCGTTGCTTCGACTTTGTTGTGCAATATATATATTTTTAAATGATTTTCAGTCTATATGCATTTAATTTGGAAGTTGTTAAAGTAAATATATGCAAATATAATCATGTCTGATTGCTTGTGCAAATGGAATTTTCAAGGTTGTTGTTTTGATTTTTTTTTTTTGTGTGTATGTTTGGTATGAAAAGATTTAATAAGATCTTACTGTTTGCAAATTGGCTTTGCAGACTGGAAGCAGATATTCACTTCATACCATTCAGCTCTGACTTCACTGAAAGTGTAACATTCAGGCTTCTGTGTTTAGAGATCTCATAAATCACCCTGAATGAAACGTGTATTGTAATATATTTTCCTGTTTCTGTCAATATATATTCCCTGTGACAGGCCAACAGATGTCTCTCCTTCCTGCTGTTCATCTTCTCACTAAAATTTCAGAAAAGTACATTTAGTTAGGCTATCTACAGTAAAGTAGATTACTGTAAGGAGATTTTAAGTAGTTTTCTCTATCAATTTTTACACCTTTGACAGATAGATAGATAGATGCACGTGTTTTTTTTTTTCATATGTGTTTATATAGTTATGCACAAATGTGTTTATTATTATTTGTGACCCTGGAGCACAAAACCAGTCTTAAGTCGCTGGGGTATATTTGTAGCAATAGCTAACAATGCATTGTATGGGTCAAAATTATCGATTTTTATTTTATGCCAAAAAATCATTAGGATATTAAGTAAAGATCATGTTCCATGAAGACATTTTGTAAATTTCCTACCGTAAATATCAAAACTTAATTTTTGATTAGCAATATGCATTGCTAAGAACTTCATTTGGACAACTTTAAAGGTGATTTTCTCAATATTTTGATTCTTTTGCACCTTCAGATTCCAGATTTTCAAATAGTTGTATCTCTGCCAAATATTGTCCTGTCCTAACAAACCATACATCAATGGAAAGATTATTAAATTCAGCTTAAATCTCAATTTCAAAAAATTAACCCACATGACTGGTTTTGTGGTCCAGGGTCAAATTTAATTCTTTGCATATGTCCTCAAAATTATTAATTGATACATTCATGCACAAATGTCCGCTAATATTGAGATAGACAGACAGACAGACAGATAGATAGATAGATAGATAGATAGATAGATAGATTCTGATGATGTAATTGTTAATAGGCTGTACTGCATGAGGCATTGTTGTGTATATGGCATGTTATCTGGTGACACAGAAGCATCAGTGTGTGTGTGTGTGTGTGTGTGTGTGTGTGAGGTGGGCTGGAAGGTCTCTGAAGGACACTGATGGAAGAGGGAGGAGCTGCCTGGGAGCTCTGGATCATCCAGCAGTGCATGCACGAGACCTGGAATTACTTGGGATAATAATACAGTGTTCATCAATCCTCATCTTTGAATCCACCCCTTCGGTTTGCGATCCTTTTGTCTTTCTCCAACTCTGAAGGTAAGAACTCAACTGCTCTCTGATATAGTAAGGCGGATTAAAACGCTTGTTGGTGAACTGATAAGTCACATTAAGAAAGGTCATTTCACGTTGATTTAATTCGCTAATTTATTCCCGTTAATAATTTAAATTACGCGCAATTGTGTGACGTCATCAGTGCTCGGCGTTTACACGCTTTTATTGAACGCGCGTGACGCTGGGATTAAAAAAGACAAAAGTTACTGCCACTTTGGTTTATAAACTGGGTTTATTGAATCGCACTTTAGTCGTATAATAGCGCTATATTCTCGATATTTGCTATATCTAATACCCGGCCGTTTTGCTGTATTTTTTATTTTACAGTTATTTGTAGTATTTATCGGCTTGTGATATAATAGATATAATGCAATCTCAAGGAATATGTAAATTATACAGAGTATATGTGAGCTTTGTTAGATTTTTCAGGCTTTTGCACTAATTGGACTCTTAAAGCCAGATTTAATGTAGGCTATAGATTTCACTGCATTATTTAGATAAGAAAATATTAGAGGCACAGTGGCTTTTATGTGTATTTATTACTTTTCAAAAAGAGTAGTGTAAAGAAGTCTGCTTATCAAATGATGGTAAACCTATTCTGAACACTAAAAATCACATTGACAATTGAATATAAATGCAAAATTAATTGCAAAATGGTTCAGATGAACAGTTATTTAAAAATGATTTCAGGTGTGAATTTACTATCTAGGTCCTTGTATACTGCATGCTGTAATAAATCTTAACTTTAGGAGTTTATTAAACAATGTGTTAACCTTGTATCACAACAGGTCAGTTTACTTCAAGTATGCTCCCAGATGTTAAAAGTCTATGCATCAATTTAGGAGTTTTAAGAGTCGAGGACCAATGTCATGGCATTAATTATCTTTCTACCACACTTTTCAGGCTGCATTTGACCACTTCAGGTTTTCAGTTTACCTAGACTGGCTCAGACACAACTCCATTACTTAAGTGAAAGTACAGATACTGCTGGTTAAATATTACTTCATTACAAGTAAAAGTTGTAAAGACAGATTTTTACTTAAGTAAAAGTACAGAAGTACTTGCTTTTAAAAGTACTTAAGTACCAAAAGTAAATTTCCTTATTTATGTCAATGCACTGTTTTATTATTGTTGTAATACTTGCAATACTTCTGATGCAACTTAGAATACATTACACCTACTGAATAAACTGACTAGCTTGTAGTATCTCTGGAATAAAGAGCTTTTAGAATGTTAAAAACCTATGGGGAAAAAACTAAACAAAAAAAATTATTATTATTTAACACCCCTACCCACCCCCACAAAAGCAGGATGGTAGTGATCTCACACAGCTCTGGACACATCTATGTGTAACCATTCATCCACATTTGAACAGAGTGGACAGTGAAATTGCTGTAAATACAGGTGATAAGGAAGGAAAAAAAATCAAACCTGCTTTAAAACCCAGCAACACAACTGTAGCTGTATAACTTTACAACAGCAACACTGCTTTAACAAAAATGCAAAACAGCAAGACTTATTTGACATGACATCAAAACTACATTTTTGAAAAATGCTGTCTAATCGCTCTCGCTGTACTTTGTCATACACAGAATGGTCTGTGCAGTGCTGCTTCAGTCAAACACCTTTTGTGTTTTTATTAGCAGTTCTTCTGTGGCTTTATAGGTAATATTTTCACTTACACAATTTAGCTAAATCAGACAATATTGTGTCTAATATAAACCACAATATTAACTTCTTATTATTGAATTGTTGTAAATAAAT
>NW_015541310.1:125659-139586 GCF_001515605.1 Sinocyclocheilus anshuiensis | reverse complement strand
GTGTTCAAAAAATGCTGGGAAATCTCTTCATGTAGCCCTACAAGAGTGATTACTGATAAACTGTCTGAAAAAAAAAAAGAAAGTCACGTTTTAGAGAAGAAAAAATCACCAACTGACTTTTAAAGCTGCTAACGACTTTCTACTTCGAGGATCTTGATAGAAATGTAGTGGAGTGAAAAGTACAATATTTGTCTTTCAAATGTAGTGAAGTTAAAGTCATAAGTTTCCAGAAAAAATAATACTCAAGTAAAGTGCAGATACTCAAAAAGTGTACTTAAGTACAATACTCAAGTAAATGTACTTAGTTACTTTCCGCCTCTGTTTATAGTTATACTGGCCCTTTAAAACATGCATGTTGTTTATATGTGTAATTTTATGTTTAATCCATTACATTTATTTAACAGCTTGTCTAATCTAACATATGCTGTACTTCAGAAGAATGCACCGCATGCTCACATGGGGTCAAATTCAAAAACAGAGCCGTAAACCTCTGGCTGACTTCTGGCTGACCGCCGCTCCACATGTTTGAAACTAAATAAATTGACCATCTTTCAGAAATCAAATTATACTCGATAAATACAGAAATCAAATATAATTGTCCCTAAATATTAGCTCCCCAGTTTGGCTTCCTGCAGTCCCATGAAGCTTGCTTTTGTGAAGTGTAAATAGAAACGTCAGCGCTTTGCCAAATCAAACTGTACATTAGATTTGAGGAAGGAGCACGAGTGCGCTTTATTAGACTGACTGTTAAGATTCAGTGATCGCAGCCAAACCTGAGGGCTTGAGGGTTGGCGCTGTGCCTCTGGGATTTGACTGCCAACTACTCTAGCTGTCTGGCAATGCTTAAAATACAGTATAATACGGGACACAATTCTGTTGTGAGCCACATTGTGTTATTACATCTAGCAAAGGTTTAGAACGAACTATTTGCAGTAGTCTAAGATTTAAGTTTAACTTAAAGTTAAAATCTGGTGTTTTTAATATGCTTAAAGACAAACCATGTGCAATGTTATTACATCTAGCAAAGGTTTAGAACGAACTATTTGCAGTAGTCTAAGATTTAAGTTTAACTCTTTAAAGACCCCCTGTTGTGAAAATCAAGTTTCTAACGTTGTTTACATGCCTATCTGGTGTTTTTAATATGCTTAAAGACAAACCATGTGCAAATTCATCATTCAACACTATTGTTGATAATTTTACTCCTTAAAACTGCTGTGTACCAAAGACAGTCCCAGAAATGTGGTTTGAAAACCTCCCCTGATTCCTGTCGTCGCAAACCTGTAACCAATCCTCTCAACTTGTGGAATCACTTCAACTTGGGGGCTTTTCATATAATTAACAAAGCATTTCTACCTAAGGATGAGGATTTTTCAAAGGTAGCTGTCTGAGATGGCGAACTGAGACATGGTTTATCTAACATTAGCCGCACATTATTAGCTCGTTGATAATGTAGTCAAACCAAAGGCTAATGATATCAATTATCTTCCCAGCATTGTAAAGAGTGATACATAAAGTCAGTTAGCATTCTGATAGATCGACTTGTACAGCCCTGTATAATTCACTCTCAAAACATCAAACATGGCTGAATTAAACCAAAACATTGCCACTTGTGTAGCGTTTACTACTTCAGTTAGCCGAGTGAATGTGGAGCCGTGTGTGACTGAGTGGAGGCGGGGACTAATTTGCATATTCATGCTTCTGTGTAAACTAAATGAGATAAGGGTGTAGATTTATATTGAGGCCAGACGTGAAGAAATTATTTTCATTTAACACTTAAATATGTCGTTTTGATTATCAAAGATGAGTTTTAAGATTAGTTTGTGAGGATTTCATTTTTAGGGGGATTTTTGAAGAATAAAGTGTTAACGCGCGGTCACATTAAAACAGTTTATGCAAGATTTAATCAGCTTAAACACAAGTGAAGCGAGTGATTTCTATTGAAATTTGTCTGCAAAATTTAGCAGAGCGGCAGTAAATGTGACCGTGCCGATGGGAATTTTCTTTATTATTACATGGCTTTCTGCAGTAGCCTACTTGACTTCGTGCCATTCTGCAGTTCAGTTATTTTTGCATAATGCCCGTTAATAATTTACTGTTGTACATGGCAACCAATTTCTTAGTTTTGGTGGTGTCTTTCTTCTCATGTTATAAAATAATTTATATCCAAATTAGTATTTTATATCTATTTATTTGGTGAATGACCATCTAATAAGCATAATAATGTACAGTCAGTGTGTTATAACGGTGGTATAAGGGGTTTATTTTGTGATAATGACCAGCTAACTGAGATTTCGAATCAGATCAGAATTTGAATTGGTTTCAAATCTGACTCATCTTTTTACTTTCCTTGTCGATATGGAGGATCACATGAGGTTTCCTGATCTAATTGGAGTTAGTTGGCTTAGTCTTCTTTTAATCCTATTCCTCAAAGCAATCCTCTCTAGATCTGTTAAGGATCTTTGGTGTGACCTTTGACCCAGTAATAGTAGTGTTGCATAACGGTTCACATTTTTCTGTCATTTTATGGATCCGACAAGTAGGTTTCTGCAAGGAAAGGGAGATTAGGTTGTCTCTGTAAAATAAATTGCATTTATATTTTATGAAGGAACTGTTCTCGTAGACGTTGCTTCGTTAGAGAGTTCAGGGTTTGTTGTCTTTTGCTGTTGTAAAATGTTAGAGGTTTGTTAGGAGTTCTTTCCATCCAAGGTGAATTTTCCATAATCTGGGCTTTGTTCACACTGCTAGTGTTTCAGATTTGGTTTTTTGAATCTATTGTTTAGGACTGACTGTATGAAATCATATCAGTTCGTTCAAACAGTGTAGTCAATATTTGGTTTATCTACTCCAGTTGCAATGACTAAAGACTTTCATCTGGAACTTCTCAGAGCTGTTGTCAGTGTGGAAAGTCAGTGTTTGATTTGAGTGCATATGACACAAAGTATAAATGGTCTCAGGTCGAGACATTCCTCATTCTAACTAATTCAGAGACAACATGAGATTAGCGTACATTAGTTCTCAGCGTGAGCTTTGTGATATCATGAAGAAGCACAGCAGGATGGAGTCTGTCGGTAGAGCAAATATTAACGACAGAGCAAAAACAAATTTGAGGAGATATACTTGCAAAAATGCTTTTAGAACCTGTAAGGAATAGGCTTCTGGGGATATTTGGCAGATCTTATTAAACGTGTTTTTAGTTTTGACTGGGCTCTTTTATATAAGACAAGGTTGACTGGGCTTTATTTAATGACTTTTATAGTTTAATTAATTTAATCAATGACTTGTTGTGCCATGATTTTTTTTTTTTCTATAAATTTGCAGAGTGATTTCTTTAATTTTTGTAGATATTTGTAGATAAAGTGTAGGGGTGTGCGATACTGACAAAAAATAATATCTCGATATTTTCTGGGATTTTATCGATAACGATAATTAGACGATATTTTGCTGAGTGTGTTATTGTGCTGGTGTCTTAAGGACTACTGTGGACAGCTGACTCCTAAGGTTTTTGATATTCCTCATATTCAGTGTTGTAGTCAGATAGAAATTACTTTTTTCCAATAAGTTTAAATTGATTTTTCCCTTTATAGAGCCATTTTTCTAAGTGTGCATTATCTTTTAAGTCAAATTCTTATATTTAATCAGTGAATTAGAATAAAAAGACATTTGGGCTGTTACCAAGCAAATGAAATCAGTATCAATAAAATTAATCTTTGCAGTGCAGAGGAAACACAGAAGCTGCATCTGAAGTGGCATTTAGATATATTTACCCACTACTGTTTAGTGCAGAACACGAATGCATTTAACTTGCAATTACAAATGCATAAATAATGTTTTGATATAGTAAACGTAAAACGTTGAATACTGTTATTTGAAATGATTTAATAATAAAAAGAAACCATAAATGTGAAATTAAAAATCGCCAGCAGGTGGCAGCAAGTCACTGTTAATAAGTAAGTCATTGCGATTGAACCGAATAATTTAAACGGTTGATTCATTCAGGAACTAAACACGCTCAGAGATGCAAAACAGCGTTGTGGCTGTGTTTGGAATTATTTTTGTTGTCGAAATAACACAAAAACATGCAATATGGTGTCTAAAACGTAAGTCTCTTAATTAACTTCTTGTTTTGAACTTGTAAAAAAATCAATATTACATTTATAATCATGGAATTTTTTGGAGAGAAAAAAAGGCACTCTTTCTATGATATTGATAGAACTATATGAAATGATATAAATATATACATTTTCTGTCCCCGTATAATTTTGTGATCATTGTAGGCTGAATCATGCAGTGAAAGAATGCACTCTAAATGCGCACGCACTAGACTTCACGTAATGTAAGCGTACACTCTGTAGGAATGTTTTGAATGGTTTTAGCAAAGTACTCGATAATGTCAAATCGCACATCGTTAAAACAACAATTACGATATTATCGCAGACGATATATATCGCACACACTCCTAATAAAGTGTACACATTCTTTTCTATTTCTTATTTTATATTGAACAGTTGCAACTAGGGGTGTGTGCGATATATATCGTCTGCGATAATATCATAATTGTTGTTTTAACGATGTGTAATTTGACATTATCGAGTATTTTGCAAAAACCAAACCAAACACCTACGGAGTGCACGCATACATTATGTGATGAAGTCATGTCAGTGCACGTGCGCATTTAGAGTGTTCTTTCACTGCATGATTCAGTCTATTAAAATGCATTAAGAAAGATCACAAAATTCAAGATATGGGGCAGAAAATTTACATATTTATATAATTTCATATAGTTAAAATCACTCGAAGAGTGCCGTTTTTTTCTTCAAAAATAAGCATGATTACAAATGTGATACTGATTTTATACAACAGTTCAATGAACAATAAGTTAATATTAAGAGACTTACGTTTTAGACACCATATTGCCTGTTTTTTGCTCTATTTCGCCAACCGAAAATAATTCCAAACAGCCACCACAGAACAGTTCTGCAGTTCCTGAATGAATCAACTGTTTAAATGATTCGGTTCCATCGCAATGACTCACTTGTTAACAGTGACTTGCTGCCACCTACTGGCGATTTTAACTTCACATTTTAAGTATCTTCATTTTTAAAGTAATTTCAAACATCAGTATTCAATGTTTTATGTTTAAAATATCAAAACATTATGCATTTGTAACTGCAGGTTAAAGCACTCCATGTCCCTCTGAGCTGAATTAAATAGTGTGTAAATACATCTAAATGCCACTTCGGATGCAACTTCTGCAAAGATTAATTTTATTGATAGTGGTTTCATTTGTTTGGGAACAGCCTAAATGTCTTATTATTCTAATTGACTGATTAAATGTAACAATTTGACTCAAAAGATGCACACTTTTAGAAAAAATGGCTTTACTAAAGGTAAAAATGCCCATAAAAGGTAAAATTCAATTTAAACTTATATGAAAAGATTCATTTCTTTTCACTGATGTGAACTGACCACACAGAATGAAGAATATCAAAAACTGCAGCTGTCCATGGTAGTCAGATATCAGAACAATAACACACTCGGCAAAATATCATCTAATTATCGTTATCGAAAATATCCCAAAAAATATAGAGATATTATTTTTTTTCAATATCGCACACCCCTAGTTGCAACTTTATATCTCAAAGTCGTGACTATAATGTGACTCATATTTTGACATTTTTATTTCACAATTGCAGCAAATGCTTCTCGCAGTTGTGACGTTATATCTCGCAATGTGAATTAATATTTTACAAATGTGAATCTAAAGACATACACTTTCAGTTTTCTTTTTTTTTTTCAAAAACATAAAAATAGGCAATACTTTTATTCAGCAAAGGCACATTAAATTGATTAAAAGTGACAGTAAATACATTTATAAAAAAAGATTTAAATTTCAAATGTTGTACTTTTGAACTTTTTTCAAATCAAAATCCTGAAAAAAGACCCATTTCTACAAAAATATAAAGCAGCACAACTGTTTTCAACATTAATAACAAAAAGAAATGTTTATTGAGCAGCAAATCAGCATATTGGATGCTGAAATTTCAGCTTTGCATCACAGGAATAAATTACATTTTAAAATGTATATTAAAACAGAAAGCAGCTGTTTTAAATTGTAGTAATATTTCACTATATTATTATTTTGTACAGCAAATAAATCAAATAAGTGCAGCGTTGGTGAGCATAAGACACTTCTATCAAAATGTTGAAATTTACTATAAACTTAATTGTTTTTTTTTTACTCCAAACTGGCTTTTTGCAGAAGTTCATCAGTCTGTTGTGAGTTATAAATAAACCAGTCCAGAACTCGTACAATTAAATCCTGATTACATTTCCAAAAACACAAGAAACTCAGTGTTTTGTAAAGCAGTCCGTCTGAATACATCTACAAAAATGAATGTTTCTGACAGTAATGATGTAAAACAATGTCGTTAAATTACATCATAATAGAAATAACTGCTTATGCAGATCTTCTTGAATGGCAAAAACATGGAAATATAATAAAATGTTCAAAAACAAAGAAATAAGACACATGAGACCCCTGAAGCTAGATGTTTTGCAGAACGTAGCTGTGTCGGCCTGCATTTATTATGGAAACAATCACACAACCCTTAATTACTAGACAAGCCCTAGTAGGTTAGATGCAGTCGTCCTCATATAAGACCACAGGGTATAATGCCGTGTCCATGTTTTGTGTAGTGAATTATAGTAAAAATGATTTATGTAAAGAGGCCAGGCATTTACTCAGCTCCAGAGCACGGCTATAAGCAAGATTATGTCATGTCTGTGTGCTGTGGGACAATGCCAGTTGTATTTCTGACTGAATCGCATTGGTCTGCTGGAAACATTTATCTGTTTTAGTCACTCATTGTAAATGGTGTTCATTTTTATCTGTGCAGCAGCGCATCTTTCAGTTCCTTTCATGAGAGTGTCGATGAATTAAACAGACTATGTGAGAATGGAACTCAAATTAGTGATGATTTGTCTCATTTGAGTCGGTTCTTTCTAGTGATTCAGTCAAACCGATTCACAAAGCCTTTCGAAGTGAAGTACTGATGATTTACGTTAATCTATGTTTTTATATATATATATATATATATATATATATATATATATAATATAGTGTGTGTTTTTATATTATGTTGTGTTTTATATATTGTTTATGTTGCTCTACATGACCTTTTAAATTGCCTTTAGTGGACAAATAAAGTGTTTGAATTGAATATATATTATTTTTTCATGTATTTTTTTTTTCCAGATGTATATAGAAACAGTATGCACCGAATTAACCAAACCTGCTTGTTGTTTGCATTTCAGGAAAAGTGGTGTTTTATAAACCACAGATGCAAACCCTCTTTAACAAGAAAGTATAACTATGCAAAGTACATTATGCAAATCCTGGACAGCAGAAGAGTTACAGTGTGTCTCACCGCTGCTGTGACATTCACTCGTAAATTTGCATGATGAATCTCTTAGCATTTGAATAGCATATCATCCCTGCATGCATTCCCTCTCTTTTACCATTGGTAAATTATTAACAATGAAACATTATGAATATTGTCTTGTAAAAAATATATACATTTTAAATATTTTATTTTTATTCCAATTAAATTTGAAACATACAGTCTAACAGGCCTATACAACTTATAGGTATTCCTGTAGCTCAAACAGGGAATGCATAAATTGATTTTAAAAGTTGTATACCTTGATTGCTTGATTGCAGTTTATGTTGCTTTTAATAAAAGAGACTGCCAGAAGCGTAAGTGTGAAATACGAAATGCAAATTTGAATGTACAATCCTAAACATACAAGATACAAAATGTAAAAGCATTGCTAAAATATACAGTGTTATTTTATAGCACTGGCTCCTTCTATTTTTCACTTAGACAGAGTTGATAGATCATATGTATGGCATCTCGTTTGTTGCCCTGGTAACTGTGGAGATGAGCGGGAAGGTGTGAAAGTGCAGGGTGTTGTTCCTTTGTCTTCCATCAGATCTCAAGATCTGCTCCTTCACTGAGAACATCAGGCAGGAATTCTCTAAAAACAGGGTTGTGAGGAGGAACTGCTTTAAAAAGCCATTGTAGCCACTTTATATGAGCTCCAGAAATAGTTGGAGTGATATATTTTTGATCTTTTCTTATATTTCTTGGGAAGCATTCTGAGTGAGGAGTAAATACAAGCTAAAGTAAGTTTCTCTCTTGGGGATGTATATTGCACTGAAAGGTAATGACAGGCTGTGATGTGTCAGGAGTCCCAAGATTACATGTTGTAGTTTCAGATTTATGTGGGATTGTGGTAGATTATACGCACTAGTAGCTGTATGATGTGGTTTTAATGGGAAATAAGATTGCTTGAATCCATGTTAATGAGAAATACTGTTACAGTACTTGTGCAGTGACTTTTCCTGCCCCCATAATCCAGTGGGTTTAGTATAATACTGATGCTGTTTACACCAGCCAGCCAGCAAATCAGATTACAAGAGAGATCGTGAAAATGGATGAGTTCAGAAATGTGCCAGCGACACTGAAATATTGCTTGCAATTTTTGTTTATTCTTCACTCACTTTTGTATTTTTCTCTGTGCTGTTTATGGTATTTATGGAAATTCTGTACATGTTTGTCATCTTGCCTAACATCTCCTTGCATCTCTTGCAGGTTCTGGTGTGGTGAAGAATGCAGAGAGGATGCAGTAAAACCAAAACATAATCTATCACAATCACTGAAGAGTAAAGAGGATTTTGATTTGCAAAGAGAGACAAAAGGAAGTGACAATGGGGCGAAAGAAGATCCAAATTACTCGCATAATGCATGAGAGAAACAGACAGGTGAGACGAAGATGTCTGCTGCATGAATCCAGACTAAAACTGTAGTAAAGAAAAATGTTAGGTGCTTTCCAAGTCAGCTACTAGATGTTAAAGATAAATGTGCATTTAATTTCAGTAATTTGTGAAAAAAAAAAACTGTTAAATTGTTAAAACTCTTATTCAGCAAGAATGCATTAAATTGACCAAATATGACAGTAAAAGCAGTTATGTTAAAAGAGAGTTCTTTTTCAAATAAATACACATTAAACTTCCTATTCATTAAATAATTATTGTATTACGGTTTCCACAAAAAAATATTAAGCAGCACAACTGTTTTCAACATTGATATTAATAAGAAATGTTTATTGACTGATTTCTGATGGATCACATGACACTGAAGACTGGAGTAATGGCTGACGAAAATCAGCTTTGCCATCACAGGAATAAATTCGATTTCAAAATATACTATAATATAAAACGTATTATAAATTGTAATAATATATCATAATATTACTGTTTCTTATTGTATTTTGATCAAAATATTGCAGCCTTGGTGAGACTTCTTTATCTTTAAAAATCATTTAATAATCTTACTTTGTGAACTGTAGTGTATTTTTGCACATAAATCAGCCATAATCCACACTAGTCTCTAGATATCAGCATTAACTAGTATAAAACTAGTTCTTACTCAGAACTGGTTCCATTTTTTTAATAACCAAATTAAAACAAGCATGACCTTTGCAATTGATTCACGAGCAGGTAGCTATTATAAACCGCATTTTTTGAAGGAACTGGTCAAAAACCTACTTAGACTTACAAATCAGACACAAACATTTACGTTATAAGTTTGAAGTGATTAAGTGATTTATTCAATGACTCGGTTGGAGCGTTTCGGCACTGAACCACAGTTAGTTTTGTAGTGCTTCCTTTAAAGGGTTAAAAATGGAATTGTTAAGCATTCAGAATAATTCAAATCCTTTTGATTCTAATCCATAATCAACAGCATCTGTAATCACTGGATACAAATGTTTATGTCACAAAACAGTGACTTATAAATCAGCTTTGTAGACCATTGGAGCAGTAGGAACGTCCCACACCTTCATTCCTAACATACATTGATTTATATCTGTTCAGATGTTCGCTCAGGAGCACCCCATGTCTCTTAAGCGTGTTTAATGAATGGACAGGTCAGACTCGGGGTCTGTCGTGGTGGGACCGGGCTGACCCTCCTCCCTGCACACAGGAGCTCTTGTCTGGGTTCCTCAGCGGACTGCAGTCCCTGTGGTGTGGTCGCAGTAATTAGAGCAGTTCTGGTCTCCACATCTCTCATTAGGACACTGGTCAGTCTGAGGGCTTGTACAGTGTCTCTCTCTGCCCCTGATGGCCATCACTCACACTAAAACCACAGGGACAGGCCTGAATTTACCCAGTCTGCACTGGAATGTAAGTTTAAAATACCAACCCGCACCACAAACCCTATCTAGTCTGGGCGCTCTTGTTCGAGAGAGTATTTTTGGTACACACAGTGTTTTTGATCAGTGATATACACTGAAGGTTTTGAGTCAGTGACATACATATGTACGTAGAAATAGGTTCCTGTGTACATGAATAATTCCTCTGTACTGTATGTTGTTAGGTTGGTGTTAGTTTACTATATAGTTGAAAGCCTTGATCTATTTTAAGTGATAGCATGATGTAAGAAGCCCAGTGACTTCCTGTTAGCATTATCATTAGAAAAAAACGTTTGCTTTTACCATATTTTTTGAATGTTTTAATCTTATGTTGACCAAGGTAATATTGTGAAATATTATTACAGTTTTAAATAACTGTTTGCTATTTGAGAATGTAATTTATTCTTGTGATGCAAAGCTGAATTTTCTTAGCATCATTACTCCAGTCTTCAGTGTCACATGATCCTTTAGAAATCATTCTAATATGCTGATTTTCCATTCAGTTTCCATTTATTATTATTATTATTATTAATGTTGAAAACAGTTGTGTTGCTTAATATGTTTTTGTGGAAACTGGTTTTTCAGGAATCTTTAATGAATAGAAACGTCAAAAGAGCAGCATTTATTATCAATAGAAATCATTTGTAACATTATAAATGTCTTTAGTGTCACTTTTGTCAATTTAATGTGTCTTTGCTGAATAAAAGTATTAATTGCTTTCAAAAATTTTACTGACCCCAAACTTTAAAAATGGTACTGTACATGATAGTACATCAGATGGTAATTTCATGGTGTATATGCCATCTGAGTACTGTATTTATATACAGTAGTAGGGTATGTGTGTATATTGTACTCCAAAGTGTAAATAACATAGCATTAGAACCATATCCAGAAAAACATGGTATTGCCATACTTCACTTATTTAAAAAATTTTACATGTACCATGATTGTACCATAGTATTCCTGGAAGTACCATGTTAAAAAAGTACATGTGTACTGCCAGTTTTTTTCTTCTTATGGTACCATGCTCTAAAAACATGGTAAAACCATGGTAATTTTGGTTGTCTTTCCAATCTAATATATTATGTTGTTGTTTTCATTCTTTTTGACTCTGATTACTCTTGGTCCACATTGTACATAACTTGACTGTAGTTTGGTTGAAATAGTTTTCTTATCCAAAAGCACTAATCAATCCTCTGTAAGAGTCTCTGGAACGCTGTGTTTGAGCATTTCTAATGTGATTTTACACTGTGACATTGACAACAAACACGGAAATAATTTGTTCTCAGTGTTTCATGTTCTGCTGGAAGAATTTGTCCCTCAGCTGTGAAGTGGCAGCAAGCTTGAGATTCCTCAGGGAGGGTGATAATTGGCAGGAAACATGAGATGATCTGGCAACCCTGACAGCTTGACTTCTTCCGATACTATTAATGAGCATACCCTCAGAAAAAAAAACAGTACAGTACCATAGCAGTTTCTGTTAGAGTATTAAAAGCTTGAAGTTGTATGAAATATTACATATACTGCCATTTAAAAGTCAGATGATAAAACATACAGTAAAAGCATTAATATTGTGAAATTATTACAAATTTAAAAGCACTGTTTTCTGCTGTAATATATTTAAAAATGTAATTTATATCTATATAGCAAAGCTGAATCAGCATCATTACTCCAGTCTTTAGTGTCACATGATCCTTCAATAATCATTCTAGACTGATTTGCTGCTCAAGAAACATTTATTATTATCAATGTTGAAAATAGTTGTGCCACTTAATATAGGGCTGTGCAATATATCGAAATTATCGAAATATCGCAAATGTACATATCGCAATATGCATATCGCTACAGCTTGCAATATTTGGGGCCATGAACAAAAGACAAAGAGAAAATCACTCACTGCTCTTACCTAAATAACTTTTGTAGCTTAAATAAGAATCAGTGCATATTGAATTCAAAGAGTAAATACTAAGCAGTGTTTTATTTTTCCTTTTTATTATTCAGTTCCTAAACTCATGTTAAAATGACTAATGTTAAAATGACATTTTTATGTAATGCTCGAGTAAAACACATACCGTTCACTTTCAGAAGTTGTTGTAGGGGTGCTTTCTTATTAGAATCAGAATCAGAATGAGCTTTATTCACCACTTAAGTGTGCGCAAACACAAGGAATTTGTTGTGGTTTTACAGGAACTCTTGGTACATACATACATACAAATAACCATATATATATGACACAAGATAGTTCACAGAACTGACTCAGCAACAGGTGAGTAAAACTGTTTCATCTGAGCATGTGGCACTTTAAGCATTATTGTATTGCATATCGAATATCGCATTATTTAATGAGTTATCGCATATCGCATTTTTCTTCAATATCGCACAGCCCTAACTTAATATATTTTGTGGAAATTGTATGTTTTTTTTTCTGGATTCTCTAATTAATAGAAAGTTGAAAAGAGCATATTGACATTTTGCTATTACATCCATAATTTGTTTCCATAATCTAGCTTTTTTTCTGGACAAAACCAATTATAACCAAATCAGTCAACAGTGAAAAGTTACTTGAACTCCCTTTTGATATTCATGACCACAAGGATAACATTTCTAACCTTCTTAATATTTCTCCTGTCATTTTCCTAGGTGACGTTCACAAAGAGGAAGTTTGGTCTGATGAAGAAGGCGTATGAGCTCAGTGTTCTGTGTGACTGTGAAATAGCCCTGATTATCTTCAACCGCTCCAATAAGCTCTTCCAGTACGCCAGCACAGACATGGACAAGGTCTTGCTCAAGTACACAGAATACAACGAACCTCATGAGAGCAGAACCAACTCGGACATTGTAGAAGTAAGTGGCTACACACTTCAGCGTGTGAAGTTCAAAAGCAGAATAAAATCTCAATTGCTATTTGTTGTAATATAATTACCAGTATTAAACTGACTGGTTTTAATGTGCTCCCATGTATATTTAAAAATGCTCTTATGACGTTTCACAGTAGTGATCTTGATTCACTCTGAATCTTATGACCTATATCTGATTTCACAGAACGGCCTTTAACAGATGACACTAATGCATGTAGTAGCAGTAGCATCTGGAGATGCGGGCTGCTTTTACTGTTGCTGTAATACAGTTAGCAAACTGTTGGGCCGCATTTCAAGCATGCAGGCTGAAGTAATTATAGATCACTGTCTTCAGTGAGGCATGTGCTCAAATTACATCTTCATTTTCACATGCATTTGCTCTGTTTACAATTAACATGTGATGCTAGCCAAGGTTATTCTGTGCTTTTCCTTTTACCATGTTATATAGGCAATTGTCATCTGTGTTTACATTGATTCATAATTGCTTTCATCCAAAGCGACTCATACACCACCTGTCAGAAGTTTGTATTACGATTTTACGAGTCTCTTATGCTCACAAAGGCTGCATTTATTTGATCAAAAATACAGTAAAACAGTAATATTGTGAAATAATATTAAAATAATAGTTTTCTGTGGAAGCCCGTTTCTGCCACAGGATAAAAAATGTAATTCTGACTTTTTTTCCTTGCAATTCTGAGAATAAAAGTCTGGCGAGAGTCAGAAAGTCAGAATTGTGCTATAAAAAGTCGCAATTACCTTTTAGTATTTTGTATTCCATAGGGAAACGGCCTTCCATACCATTGACCTCCATAGTA
>NW_015541310.1:111295-125615 GCF_001515605.1 Sinocyclocheilus anshuiensis | reverse complement strand
AAAAAAAAAAAAAAAAAAAAACAGAATTGTGAGATAAACTCAGAATTCTGAGAAAAAAAAGTCATAATTGCAAAATGTAAAATCAGAATTCTTAGAAACAAAGTCAAAATTGCAAAATGTAAACTTAGATAAAATCTCAGAATTGCGAAATGTAAAAGTTAAAATCAGAGTTACATTTTGTTCTAAAAAAAACAAAAAACTTTTCACCAAAAATACAGTTTTTTTTTGCATGTGCAATATTTGCTTGCAATAAGAAATGAGACTTTCTGTAGAGATACCAGGTTTAAAGTGAATGCGTGTTCAGCGTCTAGCTATCTGTAGCTAAATGCTGGTGCTGAAGTCGTGTGAACAGATTTTGTGTGAGTGGTGCTAATTGGTTGTAGCTAAAAATAAGGATCCAGTCTTATCCAACATTCATACCGAGGAAACTTGAGATACTATCAGTCAAGGACGTGGCTTTCTTGGCGAGTGCTGCTCTCATTAGCCTCCATGAATCACAAATCACTTACGTGTACCAGAAATGCATCTCTGAATCAAAGTTGTGTGTGCTGGTCTCACATTAGCGTACACACTTACTACTGAGGTTGTGATTTACAGTATATTAGCATGCCATATAGCCTATAGGAACTTTGAGCTTAGTTGCCACTTTAATTTGATATTCAGACATAATATGCATCCAAATAGAAATTATTTTAAAGATTGATAAGGAGGGTTATCTAAGAAAATTAATAAACCTAAGTTACAAATAATTATACTTCAGTGTTATAGGAATAGTTCACCCAAAAATGACAATTTGCTGAAAATGTCCTCACCCTCAGGCCATCCAAGATATAGATGAGTTTGTTTCTTCATCAGAACAGATTTGGAGAAATGTAGCATTACATCACTTGCTCACTAATGGATCCTCTGCAGTGAATGGGTGCCGTCAGAATGAGAGTCCAAACAGCTGATAAAAACATCACAATAATCCACAAGTAATCCACACCGCTCCAGTCCATCGATTAACATTGTGTGAAGTGGAAAGCTGTGTGTTTGCAAGAAACAAATCCACTGTTAAGACGTCTTCAACTTTAAACCAGTGCTTCCAGCAAAAATACGAGTCAATAATCTATATTATTGCTTTCGCCAGTGAAAAAGATGTCTCGTCTAAATCAGGAGAGAAATATGCACAGATTAAGTTTCAAGCGAAAACAGTCCAAAACGCTTCTAAACAAATATGTTGGTGGGTTTTTATGTAAGAGAACAACAGGGGATGGATTTTGTCATTGGAGGAAGCGTTATTATGGATTATAAACCCTGGTATTTTGCCCAGAAACAACGGTTTGCTGTGGTTTGAAATAACTTGATAGATTAGTTTCTTTCAAACACAGCTTTTCACTTCACAAGATGTGGTGTGAATTACTTGTGAATTATTGTGATGTTTTTATAAGCTGTTTAGACTCTCATTCTGATGGCACCCATTCAGTGCAGAGGATCCACTGGTGAGCAAGTGATGCAATGCTACATTTCTCCAAATCTGTTCAGACGAAGAAACAAACTCTACATATTGGATGGCCTGAGGGTGAGTACATTTTCAGTTTATTTTCATTTTTGGGTGAACTATTCCTTTAAGAGAAATGCAAATGTCCAGTTGCAAAGAAAAAATGTAACTGCAATCTCTTCCTCAAGACAGATTGGAATGAGATTAAATGGAGAATTTTGCTTTAGCCTCCTGCGTCTCATACAGTATGTGTCTCCTCTACAGTTTATGAAGAGATTTAGTTGAGATTTGTAAGAGAATATTGTGTAATTTTTGTCTTTTATTGGAGATCGACCATAGCGGACCATTTCGCATTGATTACTGAATGACTATACCTAGGAAATTGGTCATAAATTGCATTAACTCCTTCAACCTGGACGTCCTGGAGCCGATGATGATGATTAGAGTAGGGCAGATCCTGACACATTAGTCAAAATCTTCACTGCATATCTTTTTGGTTTTGATTTCCATATGATTAGCGCTTAGATTTGTTTCGGATTAATAGAGAATCAGAACCTCCTAGCTGAACTCTTTAACCTCTATCTCAGACATAGGCCCAGTTATAACATTAAAGCACAGAGTTACAGCATTACAGACGCCTGAGGATGAGATAGGCTTCTGATTTCCATTCACTCTCATAAGGGCCCTTAAACCGCTGCAAGAGGGTCCTCAATCTACTGTCCTGCACTTTTGCTTTGGCACTGACTGTAATATTCAGTAATAGGTAGGAAAATATTCTGTATGGATATAATACCTTGATGACATTTGCCTAAATGAGCAGTATATAACTGAGTTAAATGTATGCAATATTGCATCCCATAATGCAATGTACTCAGCTTACCTTTTTTCATTTCCAGTGTGATAAGAGATCATAACTGGATGGCAACTGTTAAATTAAACATTCAATATGATGAGGTCACATGACAACAATATAAAACATAATAATGTCTACTTTTTTACTTCCTATTAAAAAAAATAAAATCAAGGTAGTATACAGTGTAGCTGAATAATATATTTTGTATTTGGTTTATAGTTAATCTCTTATATATCATGCTCATTTGATGCTGTTCCAATATTATGTCTGCAGTGTGCACTCCATCCGTTTATAGTAAAAGGTATTTTCAAAGAAGAATTTGCATTTTTGTACTACTATCAGACTAGCCTTATATTTGTATATTTTTGCATATAGACATTGAAAATCATAGTGAATGTTAGAGTTTTAATGCCATCATACTGTTCTTCTTTGCTGCTCCTTACAGGTGCTGAACAAGAAGAAACAAAGAGGTTGTGACAGCCCAGATCCAGAAGCTTCATATGTCCTCACGCCTCACACGGAGGAGAAATATCAGAAGATTAATGAAGAGTTTGACAATATGATGAGAAATCACAAACTTGTAAGCAGTGTGATGCATGTTTTACGTCTTGGCATCCCTGTTAGACTACACTACTGTTCAAAAGTTTAGGATAGGAAAACGTTTTTTTCTCTCTTTTTTCCCACTTCCCTTGTGCTCACCACACCACCTTAGAAACTACATAGCAACACCTTTACAACCACTCTCGCAACCACAGTACAGTACCCACCTACAGTAGGTAGCAACACTGTAAAAACAGCCAAAACACGTCCTTGCAACCATCCAGAACTCTAGCATTTGCACAGGTGACCACTACTAATCAGTGCTGGGTAGTAACTGGTTACATGTAATCTGGATTAGGTAATCAGATTCCAAACATTAAGTACTTGTAATTAGATTATATTACATTTTTAAAAATTCTCATTATCAGATTACAGCTACTTTTTTATGGATTACATGATTACCTATTATTCACACAATAGCAGTAAATTATTCATAATTTATTGATTCACCCCTGCCCTTATTTATTTATTTTCGTTTAAATAATTTTTTCTATATGAACCTACCACTTATATACATGAGACTAATTATGCAAAGTAACTAAACACTGCTGAGCATAGCTGTGAAAAATTATGCCTTCATTATATCCAGTGACCTTTACTAATTATTAATATTGGAAGTCTGAACAAAAATATTTCAAACTTGTAAGAATTTGTCCATGTAATATCATTAATGTTTGTTCATTTAATGTAGTGAGTGATTCCCAAGGTTTTGACATTTTTATGATTTCATTAATTATTAGCTTTTCATTAACACCCTACAGTTTTTTTTTTTTCACAAACCCTAGTTTGGGATACCCTGCTGTAATATAATGTTCAATGCTTTTCTTCATATTGTTAACCAAAAATGAAATATATTTTATTTTATTGATTTTTTTTATCTTTATTTATTGATTTTTTGAAGTCTTAGTGACAAACAAGTTGGGTCAAAAGTAATCAAAAAGTAGTCAGACTGCATTACCTAATATGTGTAATCCAGGTTAAGTTACTACAGTTTTTGTAATGTAATTTGTAATCAGTAACGCACTACAGTTTGTAAGTAATCTACCCAGCACTGCTACTAATCTAACTATTCCCTTCACATCTCTCTCACATCTTCTTCTTTGTCTTCATCAGCCGGCTGCTCTGGGTCAGCAGAGTTATTCGATACCGCTGACTTTGCCCGTCACCAACCCCACCACGCTGTCCTACAGCACAGACAGCTCTCTGGACACCCCAGTGTCCCTCAGCGGGACGAACATGCTGTCTCTGTCCTCCAACAGCCTCCAGAGCAACAGCAGCACAGCTGTCATGGGTCAGTATCTACTGCACATTACCATCATTTTTGAATGCGATACCATCATGATGTGGTTTCCTGGACATGATACATGATAATGTGTGCTGTACAATAGTAATTCCATGTTATGTTTTGAAGTAGCTTGGAATTCCATGTAAATACAGTGGTTAATTAGGGGTGACCATACGTGCCATTTTTCCCGGACGCGTCCTTGCCAGGATTTGTTTTGGCTTTGTTTTCCTGTTTTCATGCTTGCTGAAGGTAATGATCGAAAAGTAGTTTGACCAATAACATGCAGGCATTGTACATAATGGACCAATCATGGTGTGTGTGTGAGAAGGTGGGATTTACGGTCAAAGCGATGCAAATACGCATACATAGGATGTCTGTTCGACTTTAAAGCAGCGCGGCTCAGATCGATCAGTGTTTGACATCAAAGTACCTCGAGAGCATTTTGAAAGCATAAGGAACCGTCTGTATGGTATTTTGATGTCATACACCGATGTGCACACGCAAACAAAGCCAAAACCTAGATATTTTACGCAATATAGAAATCCTGGCCAGGACGCGTCTGGGAAAAATGGCACGTATGGTCACCCTATGGTTGATATGCTAATCATTCCTTTCCCTGGTATCAAAATATTATAGCATTGCCATTGCTTTGGTTCAGTCAAATCAGTCATACATCCAGTTGTTCCAAACCTGTAAAAATTAGCTTTAGCTCCTGGACACAAAATAAGATATTTTGAAGAATGTTGGTTGACGGTAGCCATTGACTTCCATGGTATTTTTTTCCCTACTATGGAAGTCAGTGGCTACCGTCAACTGTTTGGTTACCAACATTCTTCAAAATATCTTCTTTTGTGTCCAACATTTGAAAGAAATGAATTCAGGTTTGAAACGACTTGAAGGTGAGTAAATTATGACAGAATTGTAATTTTTGGGTGAAGTGTCACTTTTATCAGTCATATGAAGTTTCATTTTCATATGTTCAGATGGCATGCCAGGTTTCTCAGACATCACTCTTCCAAACGGTGTACACTCCAGTCATGTGGGTAGGTACTTCCTTTTTTGGTTAACTTATACAATGTGCCCGAATGTAATGATTAAGTTTCTCTAAGGTGTCAGTCTGTTTAAAGAACAAACATTAAACATGTGATTTACTTCCCTGCATGCTGTGCAGTTCTACTTACATGAGAGATCAAATTACAAACCATTCACAATGTGAATGTGAATGTTTTTAAAGAGCTGGATGTGTATATCATTTACTGTATTTTGGGCATGAAGCCATCAATTTTCACTATACTGCAATTATTTATGTTGCATATAAATGAAAGTAGATGAGAATGTGGCAGATCCTGTATGTGTGTTTATACAATATGTCTTTGTGTGTTAATACTTGATGTTGATTGGTGTGGGCAGGATGTGAGGTCACGACTTCATGCAGGACAAACTGATCTTTTTATTCATCACTAGTCTTTTCTGCATTTCTGATTTGTCTGTTAATGAAATGCTCCAGGTTAAAGACAAGCGAAGCTCTGTATCTTATAAAGATATAGAGCTTCACTTCTCTTTAAGCTCTGTAGGCCTATATGCTGTCATTTACTATAGAAAATAATTTAGATGTTTCTCAGTTAAAAACTGAGAATGTGTTTAAATGGTTTAAAGTCAGAAATTATATTCAAATGAAATTGTATATAATTGACAAAAAATGACTAAATGAAAATTAAATACACTGCCAATTAAAAATTTGGGGTCAGTTTTTTTTGTTGAATTTGTTTTATTTTATATTTTTCTTCAGTAAGGAGTCTAAGGACACATTAAATTGATAATTTGAAGTGATAGCAAAGACATTTAAAAGGTATATTTCTCAATATTACTGTTTTTATTGAAGTTTTGATCAAATCAATGTAGCCTTGATGAACATCAGAGACTCCTTCAGAGATTCAAAGAACATTCAAAAATCTTACTGACACCAAACTTTTAAATGGAACTAACTGTACATGTCAGTAATATTTTTCAGTTTTTAAAATAATTTTGTCATCATTGATCCTGCCCACCCAAGGTTTACGTTTTTGACAACATCAGTGCACAGTTTTAATCTATACCTCAGTCAAATTTTATTAATATCCCTTTTTGCTGTGCCTCATTCAGCTAATGGCTTTGTTGGCGGTTCAGAAGGAAACAGTATGGGAAGAGTCGTTTCTGCAAAATCTCAAGCGTCGTCTACATCGGGCCGCAAACCTGATCTCAGAGTGCTCATTCCTCCTGTGTGCAAGGGCACTGCTTCTTCACTGGTGAGAGTTTCTTTTGTCTGCCATCAGCTACAGATCTGTAATATGTCAGTGAAACATCCTGAAATCATTAGACAATGAGAAAGTATTGACCTGTCTGAAACTGTCCTTCCTTAAATCTATTTCTTGCAAGCCGCCAGAGGAAGGAGAGGAACATTTGGTAAGGGCAATTTGATAAAGTTTTATTCAGAAAAGCTTTTAAAAAATGACTCATTAACTAGGTCATAAAAAATGTAAGAAAATCGGCTGTGATACAGCTAGCTAATGTTTAACAGTTAGATGCTATGAGGCCATCTAGTGGTTCAGTGAAACATCACAGTCAAAGCTTACACTGAAACCTTCATAAACTGCTCTGTTTATGGTTAACTCAAAACTATATAATATTAACTGAAAACCTAGTCCCAAAGATTATTTAGACAATTAAGAGATATGTATATTGCTTTGTTCTGTTTTTTTTTGTTTTGCTTTGTTTAGTTTTTTGCCGTTCTGTTCTTTTATTTCTTTTCTTTTCTTTTTGTTTTGCTTTGTTCTGTTCTGTTTTGTTTTGTTTTCTGCCATTCTGTTCTTTTATTTTATTTTGTTTTGTTCTGTTATGTTTTCTTGGGTTTTTTTGCTTTTTTCTGTTCTGTTTTTTTGTTTTGTTTTTGTTCTGTTCTGTTCTGTTCTTTTATTTTATTTTGTTTAGTTTAGTTTTTTATTTGCTATGTTCCGTTTTGTTTAATTTTGTTTTGTGTTCTATTCTGTTCCATTATGTTTATTTTATTTTATTATTTTGTTTTTCATTTAATATAGTGTCATTTAGTCATTTTAAGTGTGGTTGAAGTTGCCCAAATTTGTTGTTGTTTATGTTAGCTGATTAGTGGCACTTATTCATAATATCAGCTCCAACTCTGCATTATTTTGCAAAGGGATTTATGTTAGTCTGCTTACTGTGACAGTGCAGTATGATATACCAACATCGATGGTGGTTAATATAAAATATTCAAAGGATTTCATTTTTGAGTAAAATATGAAAATTAATGAATAGGGAGCATATAATTTTACTGTTATCTGTTTTGCTCCACACAAATCAACCACTGTTGTTTGCACCATGTTCATTGTTTATTTAAACCTTAGAGAATAGACAACTCTCAGTCCAGCCAATCACTGAACACACCCGTGGTATCCGTGGCAACCCCCAGTCTACATCCCCAGGGCCTTGTGTACTCAGCCATGACATCATCTTTTACTACAGGTATATAATTGACCTGTACATAATACATCATATAATACTATTAGATTCTGGACCTCATGACACTGGTGAAAGGCTATTCTACTATTTAACTCTTTCATTTTTTACAGATTTTGCCTTGAGCAGTACAGAGCCCAGTTCTTTACATAGCTTCAGTTCACCAGATGCTGTCACATCAGGAGCAGGGTCTTCATGGAAACACAGTCATCATGGTCAGCCAGGCTTCAGTGCCCAGAGGTGAGGATGTGGGATTGTGGCATGCATTTCCTTCATTCACCTATTAGTGTTAAATTGTGAAACCACAGAAAGATTTTATACCTAATTTGAAATGTACTTCATACACTTTACATTACATCTGCTGAAAGAAAAGTTCAAAAGTGGAATAAATTACTGGTACATACTGGTCAAGGGTCCAGCTAAACGTCATACCAGTTTGAGAGTGTTTTTTTTTTTTTTTTTGGTTCAAAAGGGTCTAGCACAACTATAAATGCACAACTGCGTTCACAAACCATTTAACTTTTTCCCCCCCACTGTTGTTTGTGAGAACAAAATGAGAAGGTTGTTTCAGAGGGGCAGTTACATTTATTATTTTTGTTAACATTTTATTCTTTATGAATCATGCACAATCAGACCAGTAATATGTGTTAAAAAATATGATATCAATTTTGATTCAATGTTGACTTCAAGACATACACTGTTAATCCCAGTTTGGAGTGTTTTTTTTTTTTTTTTTTGGTTCAAAAGGGTCTAGCACAACTATAAATGCACAACTGCGTTCACAAACCATTTAACTTTTTCCCCCCCACTGTTGTTTGTGAGAACAAAATGAGAAGGTTGTTTCAGAGGGGCAGTTACATTTATTATTTTTGTTAACATTTTATTCTTTATGAATCATGCACAATCAGACCAGTAATATGTGTTAAAAAATATGATATCAATTTTGATTCAATGTTGACTTCAAGACATACACTGTTGTTGAAAAGGTTTAGGATTGTTGCAATTTTTGGGGGGGCATTTTTTGGAAGTCTCTTATGCTCATCAAGGCTGCATTTATTTGATAAAAAATACAGTAAAATTGTAATACTTTGAAATATTTTAACAATTTAAACTAACTGTTTTCTATTGTAATACATTTTAAAATGTAATTTATTTCTGTGATGCAAAGCTGAATTTTCAGCATCATTACTCCAGACTTCAGTGTCACATGATTCTTCAGAAATCATTCTAATATACTGATTTGCTGCTCAAGAAACATTTATTATTATTATCAATATTGAAAACAGTTGTTCTGCATACTATTTTTGTGGAAACTGAATTATTTGATAAATAGAAAGTTCAAAAGAACAGCAATTGAAATATTTTGTAGCATAATAAGTGTCTTTATTTTCACCTTTGATCAGTGTATTGCATCTTGGCTAAATAAAAGTATTAATTTCTTTAAAAAAATAAAAAATCTTACTGACCCCAAATTTTTTAACATTTTTGTAAATGGCATACTAATAACCATCCTTGTTCTCTCCAGAACCACACAACCTCAAATTCAGGCTTCTGGCTCCATCAGCATCAAATCAGAGCCCATCTCCCCTCCCAGAGAGCGTGTCGGTCACTCGCTGTACCCCACCATCCACACCAGACCTCGGCCCAGCTCTGGAAAAGAAGTGGGCCGCTCTCCTGCTGAGAGCTTCAGTTCTTCTGGCAGTTCATATGAAGGTAGCGACCGTGAGGACCAGCGGCTGGACTCTCACCCAGGCACCACTACATCAGGACAAAGATCATCACCAGAGACAGAGAGCCAGGAAGATCCCTCAGTCAAACGCATGCGCACAGACTAACTTAGTATGTCTTTTTAAAGTCACATTTCAGATATGCACACTGCTGTTGTGCAACAAACACAAAGCACTGCTTTAGAAGTGTGAAGAGGTGTCTCTGAAAGGGAAATACAAAGACCGTTATTGTAAATGAGTGCGTTTCGTTGTTTGTATTGTTATTAGATTTTTTTATATTGTTAAAAGCCTAAGTTATGAAGTGTATGACACTGTTTTGTCAATAGAGGGTTAGCTTTGCTGCATTATTTGCAGTATATTATTTTTTGCAAGCCATTTTTTATCCGAGTCCTCAATCAAAGCCATATATGATAGGGATTTAATATTTGCTGTAGTTTAGTGTATGTAGAGTTTGATGCCCTTGTAATCAAAATTGTTGGGGGGGGGGACAAAATATGATTTTAAAAGTTTGAAATAGCAAACTTAAAATTTTCCATGGAGTGCTTACTTGTCTGTCAAGTTTTAGATGAACCTCAGGTATCTGCATTTCAGTCATCAACTGGCAGCCAAATGACAGTTTCAGTTCTTTCAAGGGTTGTGGAGAACAGATGATAAAATGGCCCAAAAATGGTTGATTAATTAGATTTATTAATGTAACCACCTAGCAACGCCTTTGTGGGTGATAAAATTAGCTAATCATAAATTTGACTTTTGTTCTTAAAACCACAATCCCTCTATAAGAGAACACACTATAAACATGTCATTCACAAATAATTTGTGAATTAGGTGTTTAATATAATTTATACAATGTATATACTGTTACTTTAAAATACCTGATAACACAAGCATTTTAAAAGTATATAAAAATATTTAAATGTCTTTTATAGTGTTTTTATTCTGATTCTGCTGAATGTGATGGGAACAGTTGAGCTTTATAGCCAGTTGTTTTGTGAACATTAAAATCACTGTCTCCAAAGAGACGCTTAGGTATTTTGCTGCTAATACCCGGTTTTATTTGACAGCTGTTCCTCTTTACTGACACAGTGTGTTAGGCCAATGTCCTCAAAATCTCGCTTCATGCCATATAAACTCATTTTTCACCGATGCCAATGCAATCTATGGAACTCTGTTAGTTGTCTCAGTTTGTTCTCAAATCAAGCTGACTCCTTTATTGTTTGTACACCTTGATAAATGGCAATAAACATATTACTCACTTCTGTTGCTGTGTGTGTGGTTTAACTGCTTTAGAGATAAGGTTTCATCTATATAATAATTAACTAGGTCATTCACGTCTGTAGAAGGCTGTTGATGGTATTTAACAGGATGTGAATTCTTTGATCATGTTTGAGGTTTTTTCCTCATCACCGCAGAAGCGTGCAGTTGACTGTTCCCACCGTTTTCTCTGTTTTTGTTTTTTTGCACTGAACACTACTTGAAAGTCGTGTTTAAAACCATAACTTCACTAGTTTTAAATGTAGTCACAGGGATTTGCTTGAGCGATCAATACTCTTTGCATTATGCTTGTCGATTCATTTCTGCAAGAATGCAGCATAATGCTTTGAGTTACATTTTAAAGTCATTCAGCACTCTATTGCATCAGTAGATGCAAAGAAGATAGAGTAAAACATATTTAGCTGATTCAAGAGGCATCTGATCAACCTGGGGTGCCCCAAAATATGATGATATGTAATATACAATGATATAATCACTGCAACTTTACAGTTACTTGATCTTTTTTAACCATTAGGTGACAGCACCCCTAGATACTATGAATTATTAGTGCACCAAAGCAAGCTAAACTGAATTTATTCCTCCAGTAGCCTATGTAGCCTCACTTGAGACCGTTTTCGTTCGCAGACTGAATTTGAGCATATTTGTCATTCTCATAACGTCAAAGACAGGTTTCATGCAAAGCGGAAAGAAAACATGCAAAGAGTTTGTTTATATCCCAGTTAATGATAACGTTATCTCAGTCACAACTGGAAAAGAATGATAGCATCCGGACTGTTATGAGAAACTCTATCACAATCTGATCCATGTGACTGACAGATTACAGCAGCCTTGTTTTAAAGAACGACCCCTTGGGCGACAAACAACAATTTCTCATGGGACAGTGAGTGTGTTTCTCCAGGGGGCGCTTGGTGGCTCAGAACGCAGAATTCTCCATTGAGATCCATTCAAATCTCAGTAGTATTTGTATATTTTTTCGAGACGTTTATACACTAAAAAGTATAATCGTTTAAATTTTGGTTTAAATTCTTACTTGTTTCACGAATGAAAACACATTCCGTCAATCGTTATAAAACAATTTCGCTAGTTATCGCAAACATCGGTGATTGGTCCATCCTTACCAGCGCTGAGGAAAGTAACATGTGTCACGTGACAGCGCTGTCTGCGTAATAGTTTAGCAGCGGTATAGACATTAAATGTAAAACGTAAATAATGGCTCTGAGTACCGTTAATATTGATTAAATGCACAATTGATATTTAAGTAAACAGATCTATTTGTTAGACCCAGCTTACCTGACCAATTATGGACGACTTCCGGGCCAGTAATATCTAGTCATGAATCATGCTAATCGCTTTTCTGCTCACTTGTTGTATTTCGGTAGCTCATCAGTGAAGTCTTGCTGTATTACTCAAGTCACTCGTACTAGAGTAGCAAGTTAGTGAAAGCACTGCTGTGAACACATGAGATGTTTTCTCTTCGATCCAAAACGTCTTTGGTTTAAAGGAAATGGATTAAACCCTGAGCTCAGGTAGGAATACTTCTGTTACAGTGATTTATTCAAATGAATGTCTATATATTCAAATAAATGAAAACGAAATGTTTCAATGTTGAATCATCTACCTGTTGGGACTGTCCCACAAGTGAATGTGCATGCATTGATTGCTGTTAATTCATTTTAATTTCCAATGTGTCTTGCAATTTTTGTTTAGCCTACTTTATTTTGTTAACACTCCTTCCATATTGTGCAAATATTAGGACAGACAGATATGTTCCAGCATAATGCATCTGTTTGTTTCATAACTGCTGCATTCTTCACATTTTCAGTGGTCACTTTGCAGACAGTATTAGATCCTTCTTTGTGGACGTGAATGTTGTTTCATTGTTTGTGTTGTGGGAGGGACAATGTGTAATAATCTTTTGTTAATTTGTCTTCAGTAGGAAAAAATAATATTGTGTTGACACATTCCTTTGTGAGTTTAAAAAGCTCAAAATATTTTCTTGTGCTTGGAATTCTCTTACATTACCTTCCTTTTACAGAGCACTAGAACAGGTTCCCATGAAAATGCATTGGTCAAAAGGTGTGGGAACCAGATGGATGGATAGACAAGCAGATATTCTGGGCTATATTTGAAAATGCACAGTGCATCCATAGTATTTATTTTGCTTTATGTTATCCTTAGTATCTAGATATAGCAACCATATATGGAGGAAACTAGACAAACTCAGGTAAATATCATATAGCATTGCTCTGACAGCTGTATGTGACTCTAGACTCATTGTACTGCTGGGACTGTACAAGTCAATGAAGTGATACTGATGGCCAATGGATCAAACAGAGGAAGTGTGTTTAAAGCATTATAAAAGCCGCATGGATGCCATTTGGACCACACCACCTTAACGGTTAGCTCAAACCCAACTTTTTGACCAGCTTTATTGACTTAAAAGTTAATGATTATATGCAGTTTGAGTAAGTGGTTGTATCTCACGCCTAATTTAGCTGATGTCGGTGTGTCTATTGTGCTGGATATCAGTATAGCCACAGATCGTCTTTTATTGGTTGCCATATTTGAAATGTTTTTCAGTGTAATCCAACATTTAGGATTTTTAAACACTGATTTCTTAGAATTAGCCTTTGACCAAGAGATTGCATTTGAAGTTATGTTATCATTAACTTCAAAGTGAAAGTGTTCATGAAATCTGATGTAAATAAACTTTTGCAATATTGGGTATTTTCTGAAATTTGATTGTAAAATATCGTAGTTACTGAACTATAGTTATAGTTGTAAAAGTAATATATTGATAGTTCCTCAAAGTGTCATCTCAAATTATCAGTATAGTTTAGACTTCAGGATAACATAATGTGCAAGACAGATTTGAAACTTGCTGTCTTGTATGTTAATCTAAATCAAACTATTTAGCATGATAGTTTTGAAGTAATTTTGACACAGACCAAGAATTATCTGTGGTGTTTCTCAAAAGCCACCACTGTGATATTTACCTAGCCATTTCCTCAAACTTGTTAGGTGGCTGTAATCCAGTCCATGGCTGTAGTGGGACATGCGTCCCAGACAGGTCAAGGTTTTGTAAAAATTTCTAGTGTTGCAAAAGTGAGACAGATTTTGAGGATACTCGACATGTAAGCATAATATCCCGAATCTTTAAATCTTAAGTTCATGTTCACAGTATTTAAACCCATAAGAGGATTATGCAGCTATTGCTTTTTAGAAATGATTTATATATACCTACACACTACTACACTACATATATGCCATTACTCCAGTCTTCAGTGTCACATGATCCTTCAGAAATCATTCATTTGGTGATTTAAGAAACATTTATTATTATTGATGTTGGAAACCGTGAAAACCGTGATACATTTTTTTCAGTATTCTTCGATGAATAGAAAAAAAAACAGTAGAACAGCATTTATTTCAAATAGATTTTTTTATGTCAATGTCTTTACTGTCACTTTTGATTAATTGAACTTGTCCTTGCTGAATAACAGTAATTATGTTTGGAGAAAAAATCTTACTGACCCCAAACATTTGATCGATAGATATTATCTATCTATCTATCTATCTATCTATCTATCTAT
>NW_015541310.1:108541-111133 GCF_001515605.1 Sinocyclocheilus anshuiensis | reverse complement strand
TGTGTCTCTGTGAAAGTATATATATATATATATATATATATATATATATATATACTGTATATAGGCTGTACTGTGTAGCAACTGTAATAGTAATAATAATTAAAAAAAAATTCTTAATTTTTAAATGGCTGTACTTGGTTGGAAAAGCTCGTCATCTCAATAAATCTAGACATTGCTTTTTATGACTCAACACAACACACATTTGGCCTATTTTGATAAGTGCAGCTTAAAGGATTAGTTTTCAACGTGTTATACTCTCTAGTTCCCGAGTGTTTGTGCATTTGAAATATTCTGGTATGCTATTTTTTTTCTTCTCTTCTTCGACTACAAGCATTGCTGCTGAAGGTGGTTATAGTGTGTTCTGGGTGCCTACCTACAAACCAAAATCAAAGTCAAAAAAGCCCATCCCAAGTCTTTCTGTCATCATTTGCCAGGTGGCGTTTGTGACGCAGATGACACAATAGCATCTCAATTGATCATCATTTGCATCATTCATGTCCGCTCTGAAGTTTAATTCTTCATTGGGTCAGGTTTGTTTATATCCCTAACCCTATAAGTATGAGCAATAATAATAGTGATGCTTGCCTTAGCAAACACCTGTGTCACCTGTGTCTCTTTTCCATTATCACTGATGTGTGAAAAAACCCTGATGTGTAGCTGTAAAGTCAAATTATGCTTCCACACAAAGGGAGGCAGAGGGATGAGCTTGTGGCTTGAATTACACCCACAACATGTTAGGCCTGTTTAAAACAAATGAAAGATGACTTTAGAGAAATCAGGTCTGAGGTGACAGTATGGGCCATGAATCATAGTGCAGATTTATGGAAATCTCAAACATGTACGTTCTTAATTGATTGTTCTCTCCTCAGCTGAAAAAGAAACTGAAAAAACTCAATATATAGGCACAGCAAATGTTTGGTCACTTATAGATGATTAACATATCTGCTACATTGTTTTAGGATGGGCTTCCCAGCACCTCTAACAAAACATAATTGTCTCTCAAGATATATCTCTTAACCATATGGTCAAAACCAGTCTTAAGTCGCTGGGGTATATTTGTAGCAATAGCCAAAAATACATTGTATGGGTCAAAATTATTGATTTTTCAAAAATCATTAGGATATTAAGTAAAGATCATGTTCCATGAAGATATTTTGTAAATTTCCTACTGTAAATATATTAAAACTTCATTTTTGATTAGTAATATGCATTGCTAAGAACTTCATTTGGACAACTTTAAAGGCGATTTTCTCAATATTTCGATTTTTTTGCACCCTCAGATTCCAGATTTTCAAATAGTTGTATCTCTGCCAAATATTGTCCTATCATAAGAAAGCATACATCAATGGAAAGCTTTTTTATTCAGCTTTCAGATGTATAAATCTCAATTTCGAAAAATTTACCGTTATGACTGGTTTTGTGGTCCAGGGTCACATATACAGTATTTATGTATACTATGTAAATATTTTAAATTACTGTATGTTTATTATGCATGCAGCTTTAATGAAATGCTGTATGTTTTTATTAATTGAGAGACTTCATGAAATGTTTGTACCACAGGAGCATTTAAAAGGAACTATGAATGGAAAAGTAACAAATGTTTGCTTTAATGGAAGATCAAGTTGCATAAAGGAACATGCAGATTGACACGTGTCAGTTTAAACAAGGTTTATTGATATTACAGTCTGCTGATATTAACAGTCTTTACAGCACAATGTATTTATGGTCATCTGACACGACACGTTTTCCACAGGTGAAAGTAACCATGATATTTTTCATATTCAGTTGACTTTACCTGCTAATACTAGCAAGTCAGTGCATGTAAGCCTACGACCATTTTTCTGTTAGTTTTGCATGAAATGATTTTCATATAATCAAACTGCTCCCCTTGAATTCAGACTTTAAAGAAGAGACCGATTTAGTCATAAATAACTTGAATGTACTTTTGCAAATCAATAAACAAGGCGACTAGGCGAGGGGTGGCTAGATGACTTGGTGACATCACATGAACAAGGAAAGTGATTAAATTGTACTTTATTTGTTTGAATTACTTATTTGTGATTGTATTTATGTGCACTGATTAATCATTCCAAAGTCCTTTTAAGGCAGGTTAGTTTATCTCAAAAACTACTTGGTAAGATTATGCTTCAGTAACATATTTCAAATCAACAATAAACTAACAGGGAACACTACTTTTGCAACTCGAACACTAACAGGTATGGAATCCTAAATGTAGCTTCTTAGGCTCAAATCACTAGACTTTCATTCCAACTGCCACAAATACCAATTCTCTTCTTTATTTTTCCATGAGTGGTCAATCAACTCCACTTCTTGCATTCATTTTAAGACCAGGAGCATGTGCTGTGAAAATAAATAGGGTCAGTTTTGTGACATTTTTGTGTTTAATTTACTTTCTCGTGTTGTCCTTGCAGGTCTTGGTCACAAGCCAGCTCTAGTGTGTGAGAGAGAGGCCTTTGCGACCAACTTTGCGAAATCCACCTAAACACACACTCCAACGCTCTTCTCATGGAGGACAAAAAGTCCATGATTGGCAGTTTGCACCAAAAAGCCAAACTCTTCCGATACTCGCGG
>NW_015541310.1:76177-108449 GCF_001515605.1 Sinocyclocheilus anshuiensis | reverse complement strand
TTGGCAGCGACAAAAACCCCAACAAGCCACAGGTGAGGGAAGAGCGCTTGTTGGACCAGCGGATGAACACGTCTATGTTGGACGTCCTGCAGAGGAGTCGGACGTCCTCCCTAAAACGCTCCACCCACCAGCGGCCAGCTGACCTCAGGACATCCTCGGCTTGCAACAGTAGCCCAACCACCCCCCTCAGCGTGACTCTGCGAAAGAAAGGGGGCGGCACCGGCCTCGTCGATTCGCTGGACTCGACCGGCTGGCCGTCGCAGGAGTCAGTCACTGATGCCCCGTGTGAGGAGCACAACATCTCCAAATCCACAGATGAGATGGATCAGGTGCTGCGTTTGAGGGACACACAGCTTGCTTCATCAGAGAGCCTGGCTGAGGTAAAACGTGCCAGTGATCTTCAGTTGGGTTAATCATCAAAGGAGGGAGGAAGTTTTCTGTGACTGCTTTTTCTGCTTTTTATGGGCAACATCTAGCAAGATTGTGTTATGCGAACATGTTTGCATTTGATGCTTTTGGTGAACTTAGTACTTCCTTGTGTTCTTTTCATTTTTATCAACTGCATATTTCATGAAGAACACACAGAAAACTTGCTTTTTTTATTGAAATGGTTTGCAATTGCATGCATTTCAGGTAGCTTTCATTGCATTGGCATGCTGTTAGGATTTTAATTGAAATGACAAATCTTTAATTCAAGTTAGACAACGCACAGTTTTTCACCGTCTTCTATTTTGCCTACTCACCTCCAGAGAACAGTGCAAAGCATCTCTCTATTGTGAAATGCAGTTCCTCTGAACACGAGCAAGTCATCACTGCAGGAACTTGTCATAACATTTCAAAGCCCTAGAATGTGGTAACACACATTTAGAGCAGACTGGTGCTTCTCCATTTGTTTAAAATGCAAATGGGCACCCGGGAAGTGTCAAGCTACATTTACGGTACTGTATGGCACCAAAAATAACACCCAAACGGAGCTCTTTCATGGTCAGGTGGAGGTAGATGTTTACTAGTTATGTAACGCTGCTTCCTTTTGCATTGGTGATCTTTCTCTTTAATCTTAGTAGAGTTATCATATTTTTTTATGCTTGGATGCTGGATAGTATGCGAGAATATTTGCCTTTATGGGTGAGTCAGCTACTCGTTTTTCAAGGTGATTTGGCTTGTAATACCTTAAACACAGAATCACCTGATGTTGAAAGATTAACTTGGGATTTTCAGTGAGGAAGAAAAACCCTACACTCTGCTTTGTTTTTATTAAAAGAACATGATCTTTAAAAGCTTTTCGAATAAGCTATTTTACAAGTGTGTTATATTTAAGTAATGTATGCATTTTTGAGGTTTCCTAGCAGTGGAAACTTTAATTCCTAAAGTTCTTTGTTTATGTGGCTTAGCATTCATTCTCCCTGGGGCTAAGGAATTTTTAAGAAAGATGATCTTCAGTGTTATTCTAGAAATATGTTCCATGAAATTAGAAGTCACCAATACAAAATAACTGTTTTTGACTACTAGAGACTGACTTTGGATAAACGAGGAAATTTCTTTACACCATTGATTCATGAATTAGTAGCTTTTTTTATCATATCTAGAAAAGTATTTCACTCTTCCATTTGTTTTGTTTGTGTTTGGGATACAGAAGCCGCATTTTAACAGAAATGGTTCAGATACGTTCTCCATACATGACAGTGAGCACAATAATGTAAGTATTAGCATGTTTGGTGTGTGTGTGTGTGTGTGTGTGTGTGTGTATGTGTGTGTTATTTTGTTGTGTTTAAGTCTACTATTACATGATATCAGAGGACGTTTAGTAGAATACATGCAGCTGACATTGTACTTTAAATGTCCCTGAAATGGACCAAACTGTGCGTAATAGTGTTCTTTTTCCAAAGCTGACATTGAAGGCTCAAGGTTTGCTTCCTGACCATGTGAAAGTTGCATAAAACAGCATTTTACCTTGGTAGTTCTCCCTAGTACTAGATTTTTATGTGGCAAGGATGGAACAATATTGTGCCCTTCACTTGCAGAACGCAAGCTTCTAGAGGGCACATAAGTCTGAAGTAATGAATTTAGATAAAGGGGTGTAGAACCAGTGGTGGTTTTGTAGGCAAACATTAATGCCTTGAATTTAATGCGAGCAGCTATTGGTAGCCAGTGCAAATTGATGAACAGAGGTGTGACGTGCGTTCTTTTCGGCTCGTTAAAGACTAATCTTGCAGCCACCTTCTGTATTAATTGTAAAGGTTTGATAGAAGTGGTTGGAAGACCTGCCAAGAGAGCATTGCAATAGTCCAGCCTGGACAGAACAAGAGCTTGAACAAGGAGTTGTGTTGCATGTTCTGAAAGAAAGGGCCTGATCTTCCTAATGTTGTATAAAGCACATCTGCGGGACCGGGCAGTTTTAGCAATGTGGTCTGAAAAATCTTATGGTTGATGTGCCTCATTGCCTCATGATCTCCCTTTTTGTTTTTATTGTATTTTTCATCAAATTAATGCAGCCTCGGTGAGCATAAGAGAATTTAAAAAATTTGACTGACCCCAAACTTTTGTATGGTAGAGTAAGAAAAACAAATCAATCGGAATTCATATGCAAATAACACACTGACTTTTTAGCAATTCGATTGTGAATAATGAATAAGAATACTATTAGTGTTAGTCAATGGGAGAAAGTTCTAAAAAATTATGAAGTAGTAAAAAAAAGAAGTAAGGGGGTAAAGCTACATGTGAGCAGTACTATATAAAGAAAGTGTATATTTGAGATGGTGTAACTAGTCACCACTTCTATATTTGTTCACTATTTTTAATGGCCATTTGTTTTTTCAGTTCCCTAAATTGATCAATTAATATGAGTTCCTAAATGACAAAATTGCTGCTGTCTCTGCTTGACATGTCATGTCACACTATCCAGATATGCCTCGTAAAAAAAATTGTATTCTCTCATATATATATATATTTTTTTTAAATCAGATTCTGGACATGAAGACAGAAACAGCTGGAGTGAATGAGCATCAGAGGGAAGCTCAGAGAATGTACCTGCTCACTATATGCCTGAAGGAGGGCCGTGGACTGGTCATTAGAGACCGCTGCGGTGAGTGTCAGATATCTGTGTATAAACGCAACACACCCTGAAACGCTACACACAGCCCTATATTTTAATAACAATCAGTGGTTTTTGTATTAGTGCTTATTTGTTATAGGTATACCCATCAGTGGAAGTTAACACAGCAGAATGTGTTAACATGATGTGTTTTCGCCAATATCAAAATACTTCCTTCCGGAGTTTACTGTGTAGAGACAAATTGTAAATAAGCTTTCAAAACATTGCTCTGTTTGTTTGAGTGGTCCAACATGTCTGCTACTGAATTAACCAATAGCGCGAGTTCAGGGTAGCACTATTTCTAACAACCCATTTAGCAGGGAATTGACTTATATGTCTGAGGTTGGAAGCTCGTTATTTTCAAATCATTATTTTTGCGGTTTTGTTGAGTAACAGTAGTGGCATAGAAATTATATACGTCACCTTTAATTATATTAAATATTAATAAAAAATGATAAAGTGATAAGTGAAAGTATGAACGCTAGCAAACTTTTAAATGATCAACCAGCTTTGACAGTGACAGTGTTACTAGGCTTTAAATGAACTTTATCACTCTTTGATCACTCAGCTTTGCTTTAGTTGTCTGCTTTAACACCAGAACGTGTGCATTACTTTCATACTTGAGCCAACATTCCTCTCTGCACATTTAAACCTGTCTGCAGCCACACCTGCATAGATGCAAGACACACCTTGAACCTTCAAAACACACTATTGACTTTACTGGAACATGAGGCACTCATCTAAGACATGTAAAAACACAGACAGGTGGAGACTAGGATATGCATTGGTATACTTCCTCTTCCCGAGTTCATTTACTGCTGTTTATTGTGTCTGTATTGCGTCATTGCTACGTGGCACATTGAACAAGCTCTTTTCCTGTTTATAAGCCTGTGTATTTTGCTTTAATTTCATGATTTGTGGTCGTAGGCCTGTTAGGCTTTTTCAAAGCTATCCTGTTGTTACGTTTTCTCAAGAAGGCGAAACCAATCTTAATTGATCCTCCTTTAGAAAAAGACTGTTAGAAAGATTAGGATACTGTTACTGACGTCTTTCCTCCATTCGTTTATTGGCTGTTTTCATAGGTGTGTCTATTATATAAGAGAAGCTTGAGATTTTACAGTGAGTATTTGCATGTTATAGTCGGTGTTTGCACACCTGCCTTTATTGTGGATGATATAGTCACTTATTACACAGCTCTGTGGAATACTTGATTCTGATTGGTCAATCGCGCCATCCAGCGGTATGTTATTCCCAGATAACAACCGCCAAATTGAATAACACACCGCTCATCCGGGTACTACGAGTTATCTTGACCGGTACTACTTATATGCTTAACGAGTCACTCCGCTATCGTTGACTGTCTGGCGCCATCTTGTGACTGAAAACACTTAACCACCACATGTTACAATGGAATGTTCTTTGTTCCCTTTGGTTTTTGCCTTATTGTAGTGATGGCGAGATGAAGCCTTAGGAAGCATTGAAGCTTTTCAAGGCTTTGTGCCAGTTAAGGCTTAGAAATGGTGAAGGAAAAAAAATCTATTTCCACATAGACTAATCTATTTATATGAATATAATGTGTATTTCATAATGATTGTATAACATAATACAACATAACTGTGTAATAAACATATTGGCTTGAAATGAATGGGGCTATCAAATGTGTGTAAATCAAGTCTTTGCTCATAATAGGCAGGAGGGCCAATATTATTATTCTAAAACTGGAAAGTGGCTGAGTTTAACAGGGCAGAGGACTGTGAATTTACAAGATTCGAACCGCTTCCTGAACCAGTCTGGCTAAGCGAGGCTTTGGACGTCATCAATTACGTCATTGCTCTAAAGCAATACAAGCCTCGATATGCGCTTCACTGAAAGCTGCCGGGATTTCTCAACACGCTCCGAAGCCTCGGCACAGAACGTAACATCACTGCCTTATTGTTTGTTCTAGTTTTTCCATGAAATACCAGAACATAGATCCTTGCCTCTGCCTGTTTTCTGCAGCTTCTCCAGAACGTTACAGTTTTTCACTGGCATGTCTCTTTGACTAGTGCATCTTTGAGCCTATATTTAGTATAAGTAAAATACTTAAGTACTGTTAAAATCAGATACTCTAAGACTTGTACTCAAGTTGTTTTGGAATTGGTGACTTGTAACGTGTAGTGGAGTAATTTTCACTGTAAGGTATCTGTACTTTTACTCAAGTATGGTTAGGTACTCTTTAAACCTCTGGGAGTAATTGAGGACAGAACTTGTTCAAACATACTACATGTCGCCCTCTACTGGTGCAACAGGGTTATTTTCCAAACCATACAGTAGTCAGCAAGGCAGGTTGCTTAGTATGCCCTTTACAGCCTTATTGAAGGCCCTATTTTTATCCATTTTTATAGCACTTTTACCTACCAGAAGTTGTAGCATTTCAAAATGATAGTCTTCTCCGGAAGCGGCCTGGTTTTGCCTCATGCACTGATGTTGCACTTAAGTATTAACCACATCCTTGTCAAAGGCAAACCTACACAAAACCAACTGAGTTTACTAAACGTGTCATCTGATTGAAGGGAAAATGATAGGGACTGCATTTGTTTGTTCACTGAAACAACATAGTTCATAGTTAGGCCACTTCACTGAAAGGTTATAAAATATATTATCTTGAAGGAATACCTAAGGTTACATATTTATAGGTCAGATTACTATGTCTGAATTGACAATTGTCTAAAAATCTTGTTTAAATACAAATGTTCCAAGTTTTCTGTCATCGGTTTCATATATTTTTGACATTTTGATAAATAAGTGTCAATGGTAATGTCTTATGATGTAACCGTCAAGTAACATGTAATATCATATTTTGTTTGCACATTGAATACACATTTAAATAATAATTTTCCATTATTTTCATGAATTTTTTCAAACATTTTTAATATACATTTTTAAGGTAGGTAAGACATCTTAGTTTGCATTTTGAGTCATTTTTAAGATGCATTTTTTAGTATGCATTTTGACATTTTCTTTAGGGTTATTCCTTTGACATTTCAAGCTGAACTAACTTATTGTGCCATAAGAGGTCATATTGATTTTTCTTAGGACATTATCATGAGGGCCTTTCACACCGCTTTAGTTCCAGAACTAAATGTACAGTACTATGCGCAAAAAATCGCGCCAATATGAACGTGGTTTTGCGCAGCTCGTCAGTGAACAACGGCTCTGCGTAGTTAATGCTGCTCAATGTGAAAGCACGCACGTGATGGAGATTTACCGCTGATTACAGAACCGGCTTTACTGATAAGATGCGTGTTAAATATCGCATGCGATTTATCGTGCAGCCCAAGTTCCCGCGGTGCGAAAGGCCCTATGAGGGTCTACGGGGGTCCTCTCTGTGATGTCATTTCCTGTTTTATGGTTTTGTTGTCACATAACAAAATGACCTGCATGTTGGTTATATCATACTGACTTCAGTCACAGTCTCCTCTCACTACTGCCATCAGGCAGGTCGCTACAAAAGCATCAGGGCCCGCACCAGTCGGCTGTGGGACAGCTTCTTCTCTCAGGCCATCAGACTGCTAAACTACAACTAAACTACAACTGTTGCACAAATATATAATTAATATAACAATACAACACACATATCCACATTATATATACTATGTACTGTATATGCCTACCATAAGTCAATTTCCTGGTGTTAAGTATATTATGTTTACGTATTGTATTGTCGATGCTAATGTTAGAACTGTCTGTGTATATATGTATACCTATTTATCTGTTTATATATACAACACTGTGCATATCTGTACATATCTGTACATTGTATATATGTATATTGTACACCATTGTTAATTGTAATTGTGAGTGTACAACTCGAGTGTTTACATTCCACCGCAAGCACTCGTGAGCCTGGCTTTACAACAACTCGCTGATCACAAAGACCGAACAACAACACCTGGACTCTGTTATAATCATTCTCGGGGACTTTAATAAAGCAAATCTCTCCCGTGAACTGCCAAAATACAGACAGCACATCACATGTCCCACCAGAGACTGTAATATATTGGATCACTGTTACACAACAATAAAAGATTCATATCACTCTGTCCCACGGGCAGCTTTAGGGCTCTCTGACCACTGTTTGGTTCATCTTATACCATCCTACAGGCAGAAACTGAAATCAGCTAAACCTGTATTAAGGGCTGTAAAAAGATGGACTTAATGAAACCGATTGGGATTTACAAGCCTGTTTCGACTGCACTGATTGGAGCTGTTTTTGAAGCTGCTGCAAACGATCTGGACGAGCTCACAGAGACTGTAACATCCTATATCAGTTTCTGTGAAGACACAGATCAGGGACTTATGTGAGGATCCTGTTTGTGGACTTCAGCTCGGCTTTTAACACTATAATCCCGAACCTCCTCCTGCCTAAATTAACTCCGCTCTCTGTGCCCACCTCTGTCTGTCAGTGGATCACCGCTGTAAAAAGATGGACTTAATGAAACCGATTGGGATTTACAAGCCTGTTTCGACTGCACTGATTGGAGCTGTTTTTGAAGCTGCTGCAAACGATCTGGACGAGCTCACAGAGACTGTAACATCCTATATCAGTTTCTGTGAAGACATATGCATTCCTACCAGGACTCATTAAACTTACAACAATGACAAACCGTGGTTCTCTACAAGACTCAGACAGCTCCGTCAGGCCAAAGAAGATGCTCACAGGAGAGCTGAATATGCTCAAAACAGTGGAGATGATAGTGGACTTCAGGAGGAACCCCCCTGCTCTTCCCCCACTCACCATCATGAACAGCACTGTAACAACAGTGGAGTCATTCAGGTTCCTGGGCATCACCATCTCTCAGGACCTGAAGTGGGACATTCACATCAACTGTCACAGGAGCTGCTGAAACAATTCTACTCTGCCGTCAATGAATTGAATGAGTTCTATTGCAGGTTTGAAAAAACACCATTAACACCTCCAGCACCTCCCTCTCCCCCACTCCTGCACTTCAGATCAGTGAAGATGATGTGCATCAGTTCTTCAGAAAGAACAAGAGAAGAAAGGCACCAGGCCCAGACGGCTCAAAACAGTGGAGATGATCGTTGACTTCAGGAGGAACCCCCCCCTGCACTCCCCCCACTCACCATCATGAACAGCACTGTAACAACAGTGGAGTCATTCAGGTTCCTGGGCATCACCATCTCTCAGGACCTGAAGTGGGACATTCACATCAACTGTCACAGGAGCTGCTGAAACAATTCTACTCTGCCGTCAATGAATTCATCCTCTGCACTTCAATAACTGTCTGATTCAGCTCAGCTACCAAATCTGACCTCAGAAGACTACGTAGGATAGTCCGGGCTGCTGAGCGAATCACTGGTACAACCCTCCCCACTCTCCAAGAACTGTACTTATCCAGAGCGAGCAAAAGGGCTAAGAAAATCACTCTAGACCCCTCACATACAGCACACTCCCTCTTTGAACTGTTACCGTCTGGTCAACGCTACAGAGCACTGAGCACCAGAACGGCCAGGCACAGGAACAGTGTCTTCCCTCAGGCAATTCATCTCATGAACACTTGACAATAATTGTGGAATACACAACACTATTTATACACTTATACATTTATTTATCTAACACACATACTTAGTTTACATTTCAAATTTGCACATAATATGCGTGTTCATACAAAACTGTCTATTGTAATATGACTGTACATACAAGTTGTCAATTTGTATATTGTTATATTCCCTATTTACTTCTATTTTTATTCTTTCATTATCTGTGTTTTGTCTTGTCACTGTCATTCTGTTGCACCGTGGAAGCTTCTGTCACAAAAACACATTCCTCGTATGTGTAAACATACATTTTGGGGTTGGTAAATGTTCTTGATAGTCTCTGATGCTCACCAAAGCTGCATTTATTTAATACAGTAAAACAGTATTGTGAAATATCATTACAATTAAAAATAACTGTTTTCTATATATTTTAAAATGTGATTTATTCCTGTGATGCAAAGCTGAATTTTCAGCATCATTACGCCAGTCCTCAGTGTCACATGATCCTTCAGAAATCATTTTAATATGCTGATTTGCTCCTCAAGGAACATTTTTATATTTTTGTGGAAAACACAATTTTTCAGAATTCATTTTCTTTTTTTTTTTTCAGGATCGTTTGATGAATAGAAAGTTCAAAAGAACAGCATTTACTTGAAATAGATTTTTTTTACATTGTACATGTCTTTGCTGTCACACTGTTGCTTGAACAGTAATGCATTTACCATAGTACAGATATATTTAAGACATTGCTTATAAGAACTGCATTTTAATTTATTTCTAGATTAGAAAATAAAAATGAGACTCTTAATACATGCAAATACTATAGCTAAGAAATATTTAAGAAAATTTGCAGATGGTCAATAAAACATTGCTCTCTCCATAGGCACAAGTGATCCATATGTGAAATTCAAACTGGACGGGAAGACCTTATATAAAAGTAAAGTGGTGTATAAGAACCTCAACCCTGTCTGGAATGAGACTTTCTCCTTCCCGATCCGCAACCTGGACCAGAAACTCTTCATCAAGGTACATGTTTACTTTGCTGTGGAATGCATGCATAAGCATTCACATTACGCCAAGATAGCCACAGGTATATTAAGCAGTCCCATCCACACATTATTCAGGTTTATGATCGAGATCTGACAACGGATGACTTCATGGGGTCCTGCGGTGTTGAGCTCAATAAACTGGAACTTGAAAAGTAGGTTGATTTGAAATGTTTGTATTAAAGGTCAAACCAGAAGTGTGGTTTCTGATGCTTTTGTTCTGTCTGTTGTACAGGAGCAGCGAGATGGTGCTTCCACTGGACGACCCCAACAGCCTGGAGGACGATATGGGTGTCATAATCATCGATATCTGCTTATCTGTGAGGGATGGCAAAAACAAAAAACACGTAAGCAACTTTTATGAATTTAAAGAGCTGGTTAGGCAAGCCAACTAACTCCACTAACTAAATGTTTGCTGCTTATGTATTCACAATATTTGTTTCTATTGTGAAGAGATGGGCCCAAAGGAAAAAAAGGAGCCTCACGGTGAGAAGGATTAGTTTTAAATTACCTCTAATTGTTTTTTGATTCTAGAGTGGTTGTGTCAGCGCTTTCTCATGAATTTATCCAAATACTTCCTGTAATAATATATTCAAAGCAAATGATTCCACAAACAGTGATCCTGCTTTTTCATCGCTCTCCGTGCCCACCTCCATCTGTCAGTGGATCACCAGCTTCCTGACAGACAGGCAGCAGCTAGTGAGGCTGGGCAAACTCACATCCAGGACTATCACCATTAGCACTGGCGCCCCTCAGGGTTGTGTTCTCTCCCCACTGCTCTTCTCCCTGTACACAAATGACTGCACTTCAAAGGACCCCTCTGTCAAGCTCCTGAAGTTTGCAGACGACACCACGCTTATCGGCCTCATTCAGGATGGTGATGAGTCTGCTTACAGACAGGAGGTTAAAGAGCTGGCTGTCTGGTGCAGTTATAACAACCTGGAGCTCAACACGCTCAAAACAGTGGAGATGATCGTTGACTTCAGGAGGAACCCCCCCCTGCACTCCCCCCACTCACCATCATGAACAGCACTGTAACAACAGTGGAGTCATTCAGGTTCCTGGGCATCACCATCTCTCAGGACCTGAAGTGGGACATTCACATCAACTGTCACAGGAGCTGCTGAAACAATTCTACTCTGCCGTCAATGAATTCATCCTCTGCACTTCAATAACTGTCTGATTCAGCTCAGCTACCAAATCTGACCTCAGAAGACTACGTAGGATAGTCCGGGCTGCTGAGCGAATCACTGGTACAACCCTCCCCACTCTCCAAGAACTGTACTTATCCAGAGCGAGCAAAAGGGCTAAGAAAATCACTCTAGACCCCTCACATACAGCACACTCCCTCTTTGAACTGTTACCGTCTGGTCAACGCTACAGAGCACTGAGCACCAGAACGGCCAGGCACAGGAACAGTGTCTTCCCTCAGGCAATTCATCTCATGAACACTTGACAATAATTGTGGAATACACAACACTATTTATACACTTATACATTTATTTATCTAACACACATACTTAGTTTACATTTCAAATTTGCACATAATATGCGTGTTCATACAAAACTGTCTATTGTAATATGACTGTACATACAAGTTGTCAATTTGTATATTGTTATATTCCCTATTTACTTCTATTTTTATTCTTTCATTATCTGTGTTTTGTCTTGTCACTGTCATTCTGTTGCACCGTGGAAGCTTCTGTCACAAAAACACATTCCTCGTATGTGTAAACATACATTTTGGGGTTGGTAAATGTTCTTGATAGTCTCTGATGCTCACCAAAGCTGCATTTATTTAATACAGTAAAACAGTATTGTGAAATATCATTACAATTAAAAATAACTGTTTTCTATATATTTTAAAATGTGATTTATTCCTGTGATGCAAAGCTGAATTTTCAGCATCATTACGCCAGTCCTCAGTGTCACATGATCCTTCAGAAATCATTTTAATATGCTGATTTGCTCCTCAAGGAACATTTTTATATTTTTGTGGAAAACACAATTTTTCAGAATTCATTTTCTTTTTTTTTTTTCAGGATCGTTTGATGAATAGAAAGTTCAAAAGAACAGCATTTACTTGAAATAGATTTTTTTTACATTGTACATGTCTTTGCTGTCACACTGTTGCTTGAACAGTAATGCATTTACCATAGTACAGATATATTTAAGACATTGCTTATAAGAACTGCATTTTAATTTATTTCTAGATTAGAAAATAAAAATGAGACTCTTAATACATGCAAATACTATAGCTAAGAAATATTTAAGAAAATTTGCAGATGGTCAATAAAACATTGCTCTCTCCATAGGCACAAGTGATCCATATGTGAAATTCAAACTGGACGGGAAGACCTTATATAAAAGTAAAGTGGTGTATAAGAACCTCAACCCTGTCTGGAATGAGACTTTCTCCTTCCCGATCCGCAACCTGGACCAGAAACTCTTCATCAAGGTACATGTTTACTTTGCTGTGGAATGCATGCATAAGCATTCACATTACGCCAAGATAGCCACAGGTATATTAAGCAGTCCCATCCACACATTATTCAGGTTTATGATCGAGATCTGACAACGGATGACTTCATGGGGTCCTGCGGTGTTGAGCTCAATAAACTGGAACTTGAAAAGTAGGTTGATTTGAAATGTTTGTATTAAAGGTCAAACCAGAAGTGTGGTTTCTGATGCTTTTGTTCTGTCTGTTGTACAGGAGCAGCGAGATGGTGCTTCCACTGGACGACCCCAACAGCCTGGAGGACGATATGGGTGTCATAATCATCGATATCTGCTTATCTGTGAGGGATGGCAAAAACAAAAAACACGTAAGCAACTTTTATGAATTTAAAGAGCTGGTTAGGCAAGCCAACTAACTCCACTAACTAAATGTTTGCTGCTTATGTATTCACAATATTTGTTTCTATTGTGAAGAGATGGGCCCAAAGGAAAAAAAGGAGCCTCACGGTGAGAAGGATTAGTTTTAAATTACCTCTAATTGTTTTTTGATTCTAGAGTGGTTGTGTCAGCGCTTTCTCATGAATTTATCCAAATACTTCCTGTAATAATATATTCAAAGCAAATGATTCCACAAACAGTGATCCTGCTTTTTCATCTGGGGCCAGTCTATATGTTAATCTGCATGCAAATAACGCAATGAAGAATAAAACTAACCAAATTCACAACCAATATAGCAGTGGTTCTCAACTCTTTTTTTAGACATCAAATGTTGACCCAAATGTTTTTTAATTTTGATGGTTTCCTGATCTCGGAAACCAATAATTCGCCACAGAAAGCACGCTGTGGTAGGCACAAGCCATGTTTATTCTCACTGCAAACAACTTGTAATTTTCATCATTAGTCTGGGTCATGCCTTCTTATATCTTGCATAATTTTTTTCATGGTTTTTGAAAATGAGGCCATGCTGCACAACCTGTCCATGCTGGCATCAGCCTAAACTGACTAGCTTTTACCAAGTGACAAAAATACTGTAGTTTGATTGGATGCATGAAAGATACAATAACTGGGTATATTTATTTAGCTAAATTAAATATGCATGATTATATCATGCATTTTATTATTTGCATGTACATCTGTTTTCCCTGCTGTATAAATAGACCTGGTAGTTGAGAACCACTGCGATTATAATATCCAGAAACTTTGCAATATCAAAGTTCTCAATATCACATTGTAATATTTTTATTGATCTTCAGGGAAGTACAACAGAGCATAACAAGCGTCTCACGGAGTCTATGAAGAAGAGTCAACTCTGGACCGGGGTGTATACCATCACTCTGGTGGAGGGGCGGGACTTACCACTGGACGGACAGGCGGACGTGTTTGTTCGCTTTAAACTGGGAGATCAGAAATATAAAAGCAAGGTATTTACTGAAAAGCATCAGGAAGACCGGTTTAGTTCTTTTCTGATGTAGTTACAAAGTCATTAACTTTGAATATCAAGATTAATAAGGAGAATCAATGCAGCTTTTCTGCTGTACAGGCTTTAAGTTTGCATCCATTTTCACAGAGTCAAGTGAAGAAGGTCAACACACAGTGGAGAGAAAGATTTGACTTCAACCAGTTTCCTGATACGTCCACCATTCTAGAGATTGAAGTGGTGGGAAAAGGGGGCCGGAGATATGAGGATTGTTATGGACAGTAAGTTTATGAGGTTTTCGAGTGACTGAGAATGTCTAATATAAGCTGAGTTTTATTTACAGAAGCTGGCATGATATCAGTTACATCGGAATTTAATCTCATGTTGTTTACTTCACAATTTACAGTAAGAAGCTGGAAGTGGAAGCAAGGGGAAAATAAATAAATGTTAAAATGCATACTAAAGTATAGTATCTTGTGGCACATAGAATCCCTGTAAAACTCTGTCTTTCCAAATTTATACAGTATTGAGTATTTCATCTCCTGCCATGACTATATAAAACCAGTAAATACACATTGCAAGGATACAATGCTATTTTTTGCATGATAAATATCACTAGTGGAAATATGCCATTAATGCATAAGTACAAGAAATATTTACCATTTAGACCAAATTAATTGATCAAAAGTCACATTAAAGACCTTTACAATGTTACAAAAAAATATATATTTTAAATAAACATTGTTCTTTTTAACTTTATAGTCATCAAAGAATCCAGAAAAAAGTAGCACAACTGTTTTCAACTAATAATAATAATAATAATAAAAAAGTTTTGGGGTAAGTAATAAAGAAATGATCATGTGATACATAAATTATACTGTTAAAAAAAATTAAATAAAAAAGGTATTTTAAATTTAAATATTATTTCACAATATTACAATATTATTTTTAGTGAGAATAAGAGACTTTCAAAAACAGTGAAACATTTTTAGAAGTAGTTCCACAACAAAACTTTTACAGCTCAAATAACTTTCAAATCACATTTTTTTTTTATATATAATTAATGTAAGTGGTTTAACAGAAATACAGTTTACATTCAGTGTGCAAACCTTGTTACATTAATTGTAATGACCTTTTTATTCAAAAAAATACAGAGAGACAAGTTTGAAATGATTTTCTGAGGTAAACAACACTATGCCACAAATACTGTTAATAGAGCTTAACTTCAATCAAACCTAGAACATTCAACTCAAAAGAATAAAGAATTTAAAGTGCCCCTATTATGCCATTTTTAAGGTTCCTATGTTTTGGGAGTCTCCTACAATAGGATTACATGCACGCAAGGTCAAAAAACGCTTTTGTTTTCTCAAAATATGCATTTAATATCACCTCATTTTCCAGCGACTCTCAAACGATTTGTTCAAAGCAGTTCTAAGATTCAGTCTCTCTAAACCCCTCCTTTCCGTGAGCCTGCTCTGCTCTGATTGGCCAGATGGCCCAGTCTGTTGTGATTGGTCTACCACGTAGAGCGCGTGTCGGAAACGATACGCCCATTGCCATAGTATCGTATTTTGAACGCTCGATAGAAAATATAAACATCTATTATTTATCATACTTGTGATTCATTGGAGCCAGCTGGTCCAAATAAACAGGATACTGATCCATCTTTCAAGAGCAAGCGTTTAGTGAATCCCGCGTTGAACTCCCCGAGATTTTTTTTTTTAACTCCCCGAGATTAGAGAAGCAGTCATCAGTAAAATGGTGTGTTTGTGGGCGGGGTCAAGTTGTTTGCTGGTGGCCAATGTAGAACAGGCAAATGTGTTACCCCGTGATGTGTAGCCGTCACGGAAGTGGGATACTAACGACTCGTTTAGGCTGTACAGAGTTGATTCTTTATTTTGGGAGACAATAACTTTATTTATCGTGCACTTTCGGCTTTACAATTTTGCTGATCGTTTACATTCACATACAGCTGCATTACACACTGCATGAAAGGCAATATTGGAAATGGCATAATAGGGGCACTTTAAGAATGTCTTGCTGGTTTTGTGTTCAAGGCCTGGTGTGTCTGTGTGACATTGCAGGTGTGAGATCGACTTGTCTGGGTTGGCGTTGAATGAATCCACACTGTTTACACATGAGCTGGACCCGGGCCGAGGCAGGGTGGTGTTCCTCGTCACTCCCACTCCCTGCACTGGAGCTTCCATCACGGATCTCGTCGCTCCTCCACTGGAAGAGCCTCATGAGAGAGACAACATGCTGGTTAAATATGTGTGTTAAACCGATTACTCTACCACAGTACTTCCTTATGCATGCTACAGAGTGCATACTGCATACTTTGGCATTTTAAAAAAAGAACGTGAAAAAGAATGTTTAAATGTCATACTATGGCATCTAAAAGAAAAAACACATGTATAAAATAATAGTAAGCAATAACAATATGCAGTCCTGATCTCTCTTTTTTTTTTTTTATCTCGGCAGAGTTTCAGGAACTCCCTGAAGGATTTGAGAGATGTTGGTTTTCTTCAGGTTAAAGTGATCAAGGCCACTGACCTCATGGCTGCTGATCTAAATGGTATTATTTATTATTTGTTGATTACACAAAGAGTCTTTTTTTTAGTCGTGAGCAAGGGTGTGAGCATCAACAACCACATTCACTGGATCTTCTGTATATGTGTTTAGGAAAGAGTGACCCATTTTGTGTTCTGGAATTGGGAAACAACCGGCTGCAGACCCATACCATATACAAGACCCTCAACCCTGAGTGGAATAAAGTCTTTACATTGTCAGTATCAAGATTTATTAATGTACTCTACCATTCCATACTTTACCATACTTTATGGTCAGTAAGATTAACATTAATTAATAAAGATGATACTTTTATTGGATGCAAGGATACATTAAATTGATCAAAAGTCACAGTAAAGACATTTATAATGTAAATTTTTTTATTTAAAATAAACACTGCTCTTTTGAAATGTGTGCATCAAAAAATCCTTAAAAAATGTATTACCGGATCCAGAAAAACTGTTTTCAACTATGATAATAATATGATTTCTTGAGCAACAAATCAGCATATTAGAATGATTTCTGAAGGCTCATGTGACACTGAAGACTAAAAATTGGCTTTATCATCACATGAATAAAGTACATTTTAAAATCTATTGAAATAGAAAACTGTTATTTTAAATTGCAATTATTCACAGTATTACTGTTTTTGTGAGCATAAGAGACTTTCAAAAACATTAAACAATCTTACAAACCACAAACTTTTAAACAGTATTCTATATATTATTCTGTATTATCAAATTAATAGTGACATTTATTCCAATTCTCTTGTTGACCAGCCCAGTAAAAGACATTCATGAGGTTCTGGAAGTGACTGTGTTTGATGAGGATGGAGACAAAGCCCCAGATTTCTTGGGGAAGGTGGCCCTTCCTTTACTCTCGGTAAGTGCAGAACATTGACATAATTTGTGACCCTGGACCACAAAACCAGTCATAAGGGTCAATTTTTCGAAATTGAGATTTATACATCAGATAGGACAGGACAAGGACACTTTCCTTAATATCCTAATGATTTTTGGCATAAAAGAAAAATCAATAATTTTGACCCAATAATTTTAGAGCAATGGTGTTGAATTGGAATGAATATGTTTGAATGTTGTTTAATGTTTTTTTTTTTTTATTACAACAGATACGTAACGGTCAGCAGGTTGCTTGTCCTCTGAGGAAAGAGAATTTGGGAGGACTGTCTAAAGGAACCATAGTACTGGAGCTGGAAGTCATTTTCAATTCTGTGAGTCTTGACTGATAATAACAACAAAGAGATTACACCTTTATTCAATAGTTCAGTATGATCAGCCAAGCAGAATATGAAACGGCCAAGTCACATTTATTCATACAGCACTTTATACAGTTTAGATTGCTTCACGTTCACATACATATATAAATATCATATATTAAAATCCGTCAGTTATGAACTAATTTGATTTCAGCTATTAAAGCAGCTCTACAGAAGATAATAGTGCCATTATTTAGCTAAAAAATACTGAGCTCAGATACATTTTCAGTACCTGATGTATATTCTTGTACAGTGTTCGAACTATACCGTGGACTTTGGGGGAGCCCACTTGTTTTTTTTTAATAACGGGTGGGGGGGTTCGTGCGCTTGCGCATGCCTCAAAAGAGTGCTTTCAATGTCTTACAAAGATACATAACAGCTACAAGTGTATGCACTACTTGCTTTATGCAAGCACTATATAGGATAAATCACTATCAGGATTTACAGGATTTACCCTATTATACTTTATCGACACGAATTGATAGGTGAAACAACAAACAGCCACCCACAAATTGTCTATATGCAAAGCATCAGGCTGTCTTTGAGTTCACATGAACAACGGTTAACGTAAAGTTACTCGTCGTCAGGCTACAGAAGAATACCATAATTCCTCCCGTTTTCAGGGGAGCCCATGTCTTATTAAGGGGAGCCGAGCTCCCCCGTAGTTCGCACCCTGTTCTTGTATGTACTGTATCTGTAAAATAGTTCATATGCTCAGAGACTGTATATTTAATAGTTTGAATTGTTCAATGCCTTGGCCAGATCAAAGCAAGCATCAGGACCTTCACACCTAGAGAACAGAAGTTTATGGAGGACAATGCCAAGTTTTCTAAGAAGGTATGACGTTCAGAAATATTATAGCATCAGTAGAGTATAGTATAAGTTGGGTAACATCCACACATAAATGTGTCAATGTATGAGCTGCTAACTATCTAACAACCACCAGGTTCTTGGCAGGAATGTTCTTCGCGTGAGGAACCTTTATCGTGCTGTGTGCCATGCCAACCAGTTCATCAAGAGCTGTTTCCAGTGGGAAAGTGTGCAGAGGAGCATCATATCATTTCTGGTTAGAAATTCATTCATTCATTCAGTCATGGTTGTTTAATTAGATTTTTGTGGTATTATATGATTTGGAAATAAATCATATAAATGCTAGGTTACTTTTTATGGCAGCTTACCTTACAAATAAGAGTCTAATCTAGTGAAACTTTTTTAATAGTTGATCATGTATCTTTATTCACATTCATGAACTGTTAATAGAAGAATTGGGATTATGTAAATATATGATAAATATGTCACCCTTCGTTAGTCTCAGTCTTCATGAAAGCCTGAATCCTGCATGTGTTTTCCTTCAGGTTTTTGTTCTCACTGTGTGGTACTGGGATTTCTACATGATGCCCATGTTCATGGTCCTTCTCATTGTGTGGAACTATCTCCAGATCGCCTCTGAGAGAGTCACCAGAGACCTAGTGGGTGATTTTTATTTTTTTGATACATTTTAGTAACACTTGTGGTGGCTTTCATTGCAGAATATCAACCAGAATAAGAATTTAGTTTAGCATTTGTTTTGGTAATTTTGATACTGAATGTAAATGTGATAGGCTGACATGAATAAGCACTAGGCTTGCCGCGATAGACGGTGCTGACGGTGATACCGGTGTTAAGCCGCAACACCGGTTATGTCACTTGCCCACCGCGGCACCGACCCCCACCGTCGTTTTGATTTTTTATAGTAATAAAAATCATTTAGTTCAGTAAAAGAACAGATGCTACAATTAAAACTGAACGCGGCTGCTCAATGCAGCGTGCCGAACGACAGTCGCATCACAGATCAGATTTCATTTATCAAGTGAGGAGAGCGAGTCGAGCTGACTGACAAGAAGAGTGAAGTGAGGTGAGACAGACAAGACGATGGCGGATGATTTAGTTTCGAAACCAGATGCAAAAGCTCCTGTTTGGCAATATTTTGGATTTTGAAAAGCCTGTTGACTTTTGCCGTTTATCTAAGGAGATTTTGGAAGTTTTTTTAAACAATCGTTTCTTATTTAATTTGCCCTATAGCATGGTGTATTTTTATTTGTTTTGTTAATAAAAGTTATATGTTTTATATATACGCTAAAGTGAGTTTGACGTTGTATTTTGTTGTTGCATTCAAGCAATTGACGCCGAACAGCCGCTAATTCGAAAGTGAACGTAAAATGCACACAGCGCTTTTAAGCTATTTAAAGGTGAAGGAAAGCAAGGAAAAGAGGGGAAATTCAAAAGAACTAAAAACGAACAATTGCTTTACACCGAATTGCCGCTATTTGAAAGTGAAAGTAAAATGCGCACGCAGCTTTTACAAGCTATTTAAAAGCGAAGGAAAGCTAGGAAAAGAGGGAACGCCCCCGCCCCCACGGTGATACCGGTATTACCGGTGTTGTCACACGTCGATTAACCGGTGGGAAAATTTCCTCACCGTCACAACCCTAATAAGCACAGTTTGCATATTTACGATAAGTATTGTTACCTCAGATATAATTGAATGGCTTTGTTTTAAGACCTTGTTAACACTTTAAAATGTAAAAAAAAATAGGCCTGATGAAGGTCAGTGGACTGAAACGTTGCGTTTAATAAAGTTTAAGAATTAGCAAGTATTGATAGTGTGCGGGTTCGTTACTTATTTTTGATTCAACTTTTTGTTTGGTTTTGTTCCCGTGCACCTATCCTCGTTTCAGGTGTGCTGAGTTTACGTTGATTGAGTAAAATGTTCAAAAATAAAATTCAAAATTCCTTTGCAGGACACCATGGAGTTATATGAAGAGGAAGATGAAGATGAAAAGGTATAATTCTTTCCTATTCAGAAAATTACTCTCATTCATTTATTCCAGTAACTAAGCATGACGTTTTATGTCCTTGGTCTTTTGAAATGTTTCTTGTAGGAATCAGAAAGAAAAGGTTTGATGGAGAAAATTCACATGGTTCAAGAGATTGTCATTACGGTCCAGAACCTTCTGGAGGAGATTGCATGCTGTGGTGAAAGAATAAAGAAGTATGTGTTGTTTTCACCCCTTCATTCAAACTTTTGAAGTTTGTAAATTTGTAATGGATATTAAGAGAAAATTATTAATTGCATAATATATACACAACTGTTCAAATGTTTGGAGTTGGTAAGATTTTTTAATGTTTCTGAAAGAAGTCTGATATGTTCCCCAAGACTGTTTATTTAATTTATTTAATAATAATTGATTTAATTTGAAAAAACAGCAGTATTATGAAATGGTAAACTTTTGAATGATAGTGTGTGTGTGTATATATATAAGTTAGTAAAATTGAATCAAAGCAACAAGAAGCTTTTTTTTACAGTATTTACTCAATGTTGAATGATTTGTAACGACTGAAATTGTACGTTATCCATTGTCTGTATATTTTGAAACTGAACTTCTGTTAAACAGTTAAAGCACACAACTATTGTGTGCAACAGCAATAATCAGAAGAGTCAAATATTAGCCACTTCCTGATATATCTGTTGCTAGTCAGTAAACTAGCATTCAGAAAGTACAAATATTCAAAAGAATGCATGCACATTAGCATTGATACACCATATACAACATTTTTCTATTTTTCTCCCCAGTACATTCAACTGGTCAGTGCCGTTCTTGTCTAATCTGGCCTTCCTGGTTCTCATCATGGCTACAGTGATCACTTACTTTATTCCAGTACGCTACATTATTTTATTATGGGGTAAGATAACAGCTGTGTTACTCTCAAACAATGAGAAATGTGTGAGAAATCTCTTTTTAAATCAGTAAAACCACTGAACAAATGAAGCACATTCATGACAAATATTGAAGTTCCTTGAAGTTCTGGGTTATCAGTAGAGATTGGTCATAATTATGTTCTTTTTTTAGGTATACATAAATTTACAAAGAAACTGCGCAATCCATATGCCATTGAAAACAATGAGGTGATGGATTTCCTCTCCAGAGTGCCTTCAGATGTTCAAATGGTAATTACCACAAATAAGCTTTTTTTTTATTTTTTTATCCTGTAATGTAATAATGTTTTGTGTATGAATGAGGCTATTGGCTAATAATGCATACAATTTATTTAATTTAAAATGTATGATATAATTAAAAATAATAAAATTTTACCAAATTATACCAATATAATTTATAATATACAGTATAATTTAAAGTTTAGCAAACTAATTAATATGTAATTTTGTCCATTTTTAAAACAAGGTTGTACACCTAAAGAATTGAAGTCCTTTTATTCTACATACTATTATTCAACACAATAATGAACATGTCTCTCACTCACCTCAGATTTTGCATTGCGGTTGTTTAAGAGCCGGTGAAGTTTAACAAAAAATATGTATGCATAAATCATTTCAAATGTCTACAATTAGATGACTGAATGCACTGCCTTTTCTCAATTTGCTTATTTGTCTGGAAGCTTAGTAAAAAATATCTATACTGAAATGCATTTGAAATACATTTATTTCATGCTAAGTATACTTCAAATACATTTACATGCGTTATGTACTCGATAAAAAACACCCTGCAGTTGTACTTTTGGTATACTAAACTGGTATGCTTAAAATCTGATCATTTGGAACAACTAATAATTGTGCGGACGTAGTGCTGAAGTCCAACTAAAGATATACTGAAGTATATTTGATTATGCTAAATTGGAACTATTGCAAATATAGGTACTTTAAATATCTTGCATTTAAAGACTGATATTATTCAAACATCATACAATCCTCATCAATAGTGACATTAAAACACATTTTAGGCTTAATATTAAGAAATGTGCATAGTGCACAAGTAGTACTCCAAATATAGTTTAATGCTAATTTTTATATCTTGAGCGATATGTCAGTAAATATGTTAATTAGGTTTAACTATACTTAGTATGACAAATGTATTTTAAATATATGACTTTTTTACTAGGGTTCTCATGTCTTGAATTCTTCTTATTTTTTCAGGCACAGTACACTGAATTGAGCAACTGTAGTTTCCACAGTCCTTACAGGAGAAGAAAAGCATCCCCTTAGACACTAGAATGAGAAATGCTGGTCTCCTGAGAACATTCTGTGTGAAGAGCCTTTGAAGGTGCCAAGACTCGACGGCCAGGGAATTATTTCAACATGGATTTAAGCAGTTGATCTGCTTATTTTATTTGAGCGAACTGAAATCATCCCCCTCAGATGGTCCGGTCTTCACTGCTGGGTCGTGCTGAAGCACCTTGCTTAATAACACAGACACATATTAACACTCACAGCAGCATTGAGGGATGAAGAAATGTGACTAAGATAAACTGAATGGTTAAAGTGTAGGATACACCACAGTGGGCCTTAAACATGCATCTAGATGCAATGCCTGAACGACACATTGTGTACAGTATGAGTGCAATACAGTGCAATGCTTTGCTGTTTTATACTTGATGCATTTCTTAATTTTGTCTTATCAGACTTGTAAAAATATGTTTTGTAAAGTCACATTCTGAACAAGCTTATTTTTGTTGAACTGAACTTATATGGTAACATAGCATTTTCCAAATGTGGTTTAATTTTCTTTTGTTTTTATTTTATACACATTGATTTTGAAGTCTTTTTAATCTATTATTTGCATTTTAATTATTGCAGAAAAAATCAAGATGTGTGAAATTGAATACATTTTAAAGTGCCTTTGACAAACTCTAGATGTAAAAAACTAATTTTAACTACATTCTCCTGTCAAAGTTTGCCTTTTGTGCAATATAAGGTTCTAGACATGGTTTTGTTTAAAAGTGGTAATTGTAGATAAAAAAAAAATGCAAGTACACTTCTGATTTGTATTTTACAGATTTTTACCGATTGACCTGCTCACATGAACATTATGAATATCACAGATGTTTTTGTACTCTTTGATACTCCATTTTGTATCATGGTCATTTCACAGTAAACATTTACTACATTTGATGACAGAGATGTGTTTGTGTTCTTATGATCTTATAAAACTGAATAAACACAATCACTGCTAAATTAGTTACATAAATGCAGATCTACAAGGAAGAATGTATAAAGAAATATAACCCTTCAGATTCATTACACAATGGTTGTTTGAGAATATTCAACCACATAGTGGCAGTGTTTTCCTTTAATGGGATCCCATCCTGCAGTTCATCCACTGCACAGCTGATCTGTCCAGCTATTCAAGAAAAGCATAAAAGGGATAGTTCACCCAAAAATGAAAATCGTGCTAAAAGGATGGCATATTTTTGCAGACCAAAACCCAGAAACTCTGGAACTTCAATTCAGTTGTCCCAGTCATTTCATGTTTTACTCTACAACATAAAATACAGTAACTCATCTACTCAATAATCTGCTTTTACAGCTTCATTGTATTTATAATCACACTCTTGAAAACTGTTCTGACTCAAAATATCAGGCAATGTGTGTTTTAGATTAAAAAAAAAAAACAAGAAAAACAGAAGCTTAATGGTGATGTGATTGTGTTGTACTTTTGTTTAAAGTTGGGGTAAGTGATTCCAATGTTGATATTTCAAATCACCAAAACAAACACGTCCCTACCCCAAAAGGGTCTCGCCCCTATTTTGATAGCTCCACCCCACACATACGTACGCAACCCAGGCAACGATTAGTTCTGTGAAAAAAAAAAAAACCAATGTTACACCGTGTCTACACCGGACGCGAGCGGCGCGACAAAATATAATATAGAACTACTGTATATATAAAATACTATAGAACTCATAATCAGTGATGCTGTCTACACTGGATGCCGCGTGACGCGGGCACGACAAATCCCCAACAGAACTGCTGCGTTCTATTTACGACGTGTTGACACAAATTTCAAATGATTTTCAACGGTCGCTTTATCGCGTCTAGTGTAGACCGACTTTAGCGGTTGCGGCGCGGCGCGACAACTGTTGCGTCCCTTTTAGACACGGTGTTACTCACCTATCAAGAAGAAACAAAGCAACCTTGGCGTCCGAACGCAGGCCTTCCGCTCCTGGAGTTCTCTCCATTGCTGGAAAGCTGATCCGATATTTACACGGGTCCTACTTCTTGCCTTATTGTAAGCCTACTTTTGTTCCGCAGATGGTTTCCTCTTTTGTTTTTTTTTTATCCGCCATCTCTATCTTTCTGTCGTCGCTCGGCTCGCTAATGTCCGTCCTGTGCACTGAATGCTCTCTCCTCCACATCATGAGTAGACACGCCCCTTACTGCTGATTGGATACAAGTTTGTTTTGGTACTTGGCCTGACTCAGTTTTCTAAAGCGTTTTTGAAAAATACATACCCCACCTTTAAAGCCTAAGCTTATTACCTCTTCTCATTGCATTTAGGTTTTGAAATTCATAAAAGTTGTGTTTATTTATTAAGATTATAATGATGAACAAAATCCTATGGGTTCTTGTTGAGAGAACCAAGTTGATATAACATCCGGGTTGGTCTACAAAACTGTCATCCCAGGCAGTTACTCGTGTCAAAATATGTCTTCTTTTGTATTCCACAGAAATGAGAATGACTTACAGGTTTAAAACAACATAAGGATGAGTAAATGATGACAGACTTTTCATTTTGGGGTGAGCTAGAATGCACTGAATTTCAACAGCATGTTAGTTCTCATAGTTTGACATCCTCAAAGTAGATCTTACACCTCTAGAGAAATACACTGAATACTTTTCTAAACCAGCTCACGGAATCACATTTTCAGTGAAAATCTGGCTCTTAACACCATGTAATTGGCCCGTCTCTGAACTATTTTGGGTTTGAACACTCCCACTGTGTTTGGATAATGAGAGGGCTTCTGTGAATGAGCTGAAGAGCTAAGAACGAAAGTCTGAAATAGTCATTCCTCCACCGCCCTTAATTAGTTCCTGTTAGCATTTCGCCATTAGCAGAGGAATAAAATGTCACGTCTGGCCACAAAGATGAAGCCCCATGTATCATCAAAAGATCAAAATGAGATAAATGACAAGATCATAACTATCATGCCTCTAGAGTCTAGACTAGACTTGTGCCGGTATTCGGTAATGCGATATATCACTGGACTACAACATGCCCTAGCTATTGTTTGAAAGTGTTTTGATTCTTTATTGTTCGGTCACACTTTACATTAGGGCTTCATTAGTTAACATTAGTTAATTCATTAGTTAACATAAACTGCCAATGAAAAATTCTTCTGAACATTCATTAATTAGGTATTAGGTACTTAGGTATTCCAATATTTAATAACACGTTGTTAAAATCGAAAGTTTCAACTGTGTTATTTAATGAGCTAACATGAACTAAGACTTGTATTTTTTTAACAAAGATTAATAACTTCTGTAGCAAATGTAGCTATTGCTCATTGTGAATGTTAATGCATTAACTAAGGTTAACTAATGAGGTCTTATTGTAAAGTGATACCTATTGGTCTTTATAGTTCTTTTGCATTTTAATCTGTGTAAAACTTTTAGCTTTATACATTTTTCTGTATTGCTTTATTGCATTTAAATGTTCAGTTATTCTTGTTATAAGAAAAAAAGTTATTAAACCTGTTATACTGTATTATGACAGCACTTTTTTAAGACTAAATTTCAATATTGTGATAATACTGCATACCGTGATAAAAGCATTAGCAATTAATCGCAACTTGAAAATTTGATACCGGCATATCCCTAGTCTAGACACACTCTAGTTCAGCCTGCGCAGAACACGACTAATCATGTGAGGAACAGCAACTCTAGACAGGCTGGAAGTCAATAGCTTGATTAAATTTTCCATCTGTCTGCCTATGATTAACACTGTAAAGCCCGACATGAAATAATAGTCAGAATTTTCAGAAACGGGAGAGTTTGTTAAATCTTTAGAGAAAATATATTTTTTAAATCTCTCCAAAAAAGTTGCCTGTTTTTGAGTATCACATTTGATACATCAGACTTCTATGACTCATTTAATGTAATTTAGGAAAATATACTTGACGACAAAAAACATCTCCGTTTTATTCAAAGACCCAAACTGAGCAAAAATATGCAATTTGGTGCAGTTGCTTATATTTATATGGGCAGATAGTAAGATGAAATTCTGATGGCTTATAAATGTAAATCAATAAGAACTTTACAGGCTAACTGTATACATTTATTAATATGCATATTAATATCAGTTATCACTTCCCAATAATATGGCTTAGATGATTTAAATGCTTAGTTTTATGATCAACGTATGTTTTTATTATGGGGGCAAAACAATGCTATTCAATTCAGTGATTGAGAGATGAACAAATAAACTCAAAAACCTGTTTTAACAATTGATGTAAATAAAGTATGGATAATCAAATTAAAAGTTGCTTCAGTCTAGGTGTTCATCTTGAAATATTACTACAAATATTAAAAGTATTCTTATGTTTACTTCAAAAAGATCAGTAAAGATTTTGCAGCAAAAGGACATGCATGACCATTTTTACTAAATTGATATACTAAAAAGCCATGTACTTGCTAAAAACGATCAATCAGACGGCAGAAGGCATGTAGATTGTGTATAGTATATATGGCATATAGTAGAAGTTTTGATCATGCTGATAATTTAGATGCCTAAGAAATTTGCGTAACAAATGCAGGTTTAGACTTAACCCTGTAAAGTCTCATCATGAGACTTTATAGGGTTAAGTTTAACCTCCATTTATGTGTAGATGTAAGAGTGTCAACCTAATGTGAACAACAATAGCAACTGAAGTTGTGGATTGGCATAGCAAAATATCTGAGGTGGAGTTTTCTTGCTGTTTGTCTCTCAAGTCGGACAAGTTACGGCATTGAAAGTAAAACACGAACTAGGGAAAGATTCCATCTGCTGTCTGCATATGAAGGGAGCTCCAAAGCAGCCCCTGAAGAGCTCAGAAACAGCCTCCTTTCTCCCATTTCCTCACAAGACACACTGGGTAGCAGATGGGGCTTCATTCCCCGAGGAGGAAGTGAAGGGGGGGAGAGGAGAGGATGATGGGGGAAAGGAGGGGTCCAAACACCTACAGCATTCCCCTCTCCTCTGCCTTTCTCCAAGCTAAAGGAATCTAGGCCAGACACACAGAAGAAAGAGAGAGAGAGTGAAGTGGACAAGGCCTTTTCAGGGCATTGTGGGAATAAAGGTATTACGCCAGAGGCTGACGGATCTTTCCGGGCCGACTTAAGACAGTGATCCAGATCTAATCGAATTTGACAATCAGTAATTCTATAGAACTCTACCTGAAAACTGTACCAACTGATGAAGCAGAGCAGTATAAATGAAAGTAGGATATATAAATATGTACTACGTTACCTGCATATATATATATACATATAAAAGGGATAGTTCACCCAAAAATGAAAATTCTGTCATTAATTACTCACCCTCATGTCATTCTAAACCCGTAAGATCTTCGTTCATCTTCAGAACACAAATTAAGATATTTTTGATGCATTCCGAGAGCTCTCTGACCCTCCATAGATGGCAAGGATCCTAGCATGATCAAGGCTCAGAAACGTAACAAGGAGATCGGTAAAATAATCCATGTGACATCAGGGGTTCAACCGTAATTTTACGAAGCTACGAGAATACTTTTTGTGTGCAAAGAAAACAAAAACAACGACTTAATTCAACAAATCTTCTCCTCCGCATCACCCTATATAGCGCCTTTTTGGAGAGTATCACATAGGTAAACAATGTATGCTGTTCTGTGTCAGCTGCCACGTGGATACGATGTTTACGTTCTTTACGCTTTGATCTGAATGAAAACAATGTAGAAAACGTATCGTGACGCAGCTGACAAAGAACAGCATACATTGTTTAGTATGTGCATAGGTGGAAATCCCTGGGGGTCGGGGGTTACAGGACACCCCCTATCTGAGGGTTGTCCCCCCCTAAAAGTATTATTAAAAACCACGCTGTGCATTGTAAATAAAAATGTTTTATACTTTAAATAATTGTGTAAGTAGTAAAACAACACAAACGGGGCAAAAATGCGTTTTAAGTTTAGAAACATTTTGAGTCTCCCCCTCCCTTGCCTCACAGTGCTTTGGTCCAAATGTCTGCTTTCCTCTTTTACATCACCTACAAACACACACACACACACACACACACACACACACACACAAGTCCGGTAGAGAGAACGAAGTCAATAGTTGTGGAACTCCAAGGCTGACAAGGCTATTTTATTCACTTAAACATCAGATAAAGTGATTATTTTCTCTTTAATACAGATGATGCCAATGTAGCCTATTTTTCTATGAGTCCGCTATGTTAGCAATAATAATGTTACCTGCTTGAGGGAAAGGGTTGCCAGGTTTTCATAACAAAACCTGCCCAATTGCTACTCAAAACTAGCCCAACCCATCGCGTTTCTAGGGGTCCCCCAGTAAAAATCGCGTTCTGGGGGCTAAAATAAACTTTACTGGGCTCGCTTCAACCAGCGGACATGAAAACAACCTGTAGCAACAGTGATAAAGTAGCCCAATTCCACCGGAAAACTGCAGACTTGGCAACACTGTGACGGATAGTAATGTCTACAACAGACACGAGCGCTTTCTCGGCGCGACTACAACAGCTTGAAGTTGTCTAATTTGGCACGGTCTCCCTGCTGCGCTAATAGTAGTAAACCATTCCTCTGTGTATACATATCCTTACAAGTACAATTTTAGCTGTATTATTTGTGTGTCCCCTTCAAAAATTGCTCTTGATAAATTGTATGTTTATTGTCCCCCCCAACTGTTAAACGAAATTTACGCCCCTGCGTATGTGATACTCTCCAAAAAGGCGCTATATAGGGTGACACGGAGGAGAAGAGTTGTTGAATAAAGTCATTATTTTGGTTTTCTTTGCGCACAAAAAGTATTCTCGTAGCTTCGTAAAATTATGGTTGAACCCTTACCAAAAAGTAGTATACTTCAAGTTTATTTTAGTAAGTATACTTAAGTAAAGTTCAAGTATATTTTAAGTATACTTTATGTTGTAAGTATACAAATATCAGTGTACTAGTAGTATACTTGTAAGTGTACTATTTCAATACTCCTTGGGACTAAATTGGCCCACTTTCTAGTATATAAAAGTATACTTTTAAGTATTTTCCTATTTTTAGTTTAAAAGAAGTATACTAATAGCACACTTGAATAAACTTCTTTTTCGTAAGGGAACCCCTGATGTCACATGGATTATTTTACCTGTCTCCTTGCTATGTTTCTGAGCCTTGATTGTGGTAGAATCCTTGCTGTCTATGGAGGGTCAGAGAGCTCTCGGAATGCATCAAATGAATGCAGGTACATTCATTGCACATATTTTCAACATGCACTCTGAAAGTGACCAAAATGGCATATCCTCTTATACTGAATCCTGTAGATGAGGAGGCTACATTAATTCATAGGGAGTTACATTTACATCGGGAGAGGATTATTTTGAGTTTTTTGCCATATCCGCATGCACATTTATTTGAGCCATTTTAAATGGTAGTTTTCAACATGATGCAGAGCACAATAGTAAGGCTGCTGTATGCAGAGCGGTAAGGAAAGTGTGTTTCACTCTCACACTCTTTCTTATAATATGCGTGTAGTTTTCGGAGCACAAACCCATCAAAAATGAAGCTGATTACTGTATGAATTGGAAGGATGCCAGATGGAAGGGTAGTTCGAGATATGCCGTAACCGCCACCACAGCGGTTAAATTTATTTGGTCATCTTTATTTCCTACAAATACAAAAGCAACAGTTATTCTTTTTCCTGTTGGATTTTAATATTCTTCCAACACTTGGTATTGTGGCAATGTCCTCTTCATCTATTCTTCATTATTTTTGCGAGCCTTCTTGCTGTTGGCTGAGTAGAAGTCAAATGTTAATTTAATTACTCTAAGAAATGCAACAGTTTGGATTAGAGAACATTTAATTATGTGAAAAGAGCATTTAACTATGTGGAAAAAGCTGCTGCACATTGAAATAGACACTGAATGATATTTAATATGTCAAATGCTTGTAAAGTAATTTCTGTCATGATAACTCTCGGAGGGATTGGCATGGTAATGTACATGACAATGTTAATGTATTTGGTCTTGGCGGAATAGATCTGCTACGCTGCTGCAGCAGAGAAAGTACCGACTTGCTACCACCAATACATCCACAACATGCTGCTGTGAGCATGTAAGAAATATTGCTGCTGCAAATATAACATACATGAAATAACACCATATAGCATACGTGAATCACCTCGTAGCAGATCTATACAGGTGGAGCTGGGGAAGGTGGAGGGGTTTCTGAAGCAAGCTGCAACTGCTACGGCAGCACTTGTCATATATTTGAATGTTGAGCAGCGAGCTCATTGTCTACCGATACAGGAGAGAACCAATCAGCTGTGCCATGTGATAATGATGTCATTAGGTCAGATTGAGTTAGACCTATCGGACTGCGCCATCTAGAGTTTCATGCCAGAACTCTGTATGTAGCCTACACCCATGAAACTTTTATGCTTAAAGCATTACCTTGATTGAATTATGATTAGCTGCTTTTTTTTCCTTTTTCCTGATACAATGAAAATGAATATTACTTCAATAATTTACCGTTCTGCCACTTTTTAGCTTTGATATTATAACAGTGATTAAGAATTAAAGTTACGTATTGACTCGGAAGTATGCGGACGTCTTTTTTTTGGGTGCTGTTGCCATGGTGAATCATAATTTCGGAGCTCCATTGATCATGGCTTTTCATAGTCGTGGTGCACCCATCTCAGGGTAAGTCAACTCAGAGTTCAAGTTTCAACTCAGAGTTGGTTGAACCTCCTTATTGAAATGGGCCCCAGATACTATTTTGAAAAATAATTTGGTTACTGTTACTACGAGAAAAACTCATCATGGATCATTAAAACAAAATGACAAACACCTGGAGAATTGCTGGTTGTAAAAACAAAGACATCTACACAGCTGAATGTGGTTTGAGAAACCAATGCACAACCAAAACAATGTTCTTCCACAAGATGCATGGCATTTTAAGGCAAAGTTATGTAATGTAGCTTTAGAGGTACTTCAGAGCTTATTTCTCTGGCTCAAAAACAATGCAGGATTTTGAATGAATGAATCCTTATGGACAGAACCATTTATATTTTGTTATAAGACAGTCACCAGAGATGTCAGACATTGCATGCTGTAAAAAATCATTTTCTTAGTGTTTTGTCTTGATTTTCAGTAAAAACATGCTGACATCAAGCTACATTTACTTGACATAATGGCATGATGAGAAGTCTTTTTTTTTCCAAAGGACAATTCTGACTTATTCAGAATTGTGAGATATAAAGTCAGTATCGCAAGATATAAAGTCAGAATTGCGAGATAAAAACTCAGAATAAAAGTCTGAATTGTAAGATAAAAAGTTACAATTACCCTTTTTTCAATTCAATGGTAGAGAGGGGAACAAATGCAAATGTAGAGTCAAAATTTAGAAATTGTGTGTTTATGTGGTGGGGGAGGGGGAACAGAATTGGGAGATCTAAAGTCAGAATTTAGAGAAAAACCGTCATAATTGCAAGATTTTATGAGAATTTTGAGAAAACTATGAGAAAAAAGTCAGAATTCTGAATTTATATATCGCAATTCTGACATTTTTCAAAATTTTGAGATAAAAAGTCACAATTTCCTTTTTTAAATTAATTAATTAATTTTTTAAACCCTGTAAAGGAAACAGGCTTCCATACTTCTCTCATGTTGGGTCGCTTCTTAGCTAAACAGATAATGTTTTAAGGAGTTACCACTTATTTTGCACACCTGTCTTTTATTATGGTGTCTATTTCATATTTACTCACATCAAACCAGCACATAAATACAAAAAAATATATATAATAAATAAATAAACTATGCTTGGTCACTTTACAGGTTACATTATGTTGGCAATAAACACACACACACACA
>NW_015541310.1:68649-75900 GCF_001515605.1 Sinocyclocheilus anshuiensis | reverse complement strand
CACACACACACACACACACACACACACACACACACACACACACACACACCTCATTCACTGCTTTACAAAATGATGGAGACACACGCATGTCATCTAACCTGAACATTAAGTCAACCTCCTCCTGTTCAAAACCTCCTGACTTCATTTCCTGGCAGGACATTGATAGCAGTTAAACTCTGAGAGGAATAGACTTAACCCCTTTAGTTCCAGGCCAGTGAGCAATCATTTGAAGTGGAGTGTTCTTGCATTTCTGCATTTAATGTTTGACAGAGCATTCCTGTGATGTGTTCTGGGCCTCAGACACAGATAATCCTGTGCACTTTAATTATAAAGCACCGGCCTTTGGTCTCTGCTGCTGAGTGTAGGTGGGTAAGATCAGAAACAGCTCCTGAAGGACAGTGCTGTGTCCTTCTTGTTTGCTCACAAATCTAAATCAATGTTCGCTGTTTATTGCTCATGCTTAGGATTAGTCTTTTGGACAAACTGACAGATACTAAACAACTTCCAAGTGGATATACTGTGCCAATAGCTGAGGATTCAAATTCAAGATTGCCAACTAAAACAGATTACTATTCAGTTTTATTTAATAAGTGATAATAAGTGGTAAAACAACCTGGATTGATGTGGTGGAGCAGGGCTGTCGGGTCCGGACAGTGGCTGTAGTGCAAAGGTCAGCGAGCCAGTTCAGTTTCTGAATAGATAAACATGCATTAACAATCATGCACAGCTTGTAATGGACACTTCTGTACTAAGTACAAATAAAAGGCCTGAAATCAATCCACAGCAAACATGTAAATCTGACTCAGTCGACATTCAAACATTACTCCAATGCAACACTGACTTCATTAGGTTTAGAAGCGCATTTAAAGTGAAGCAAAAACACAGTGAAACAAAAACAAAGGATACAGTTTAAGGGCATATATGAAATTACTTTCAGTAAACAAATGATATGTGCATTTTATTATTCTCATAAATTCATATTTATTCATACCAACTGTAGACTTTGACTCCTCTGTGACAGAAAGCTGTAAAACACACAAACACCTGAAACAAGAGATGCAGAAATCAAAAATGAAATACATTTATATTATGTTCAAAACCTCATTTTTCACATTCCTTTAATGAAGGCAGCTCATCAGTTTACTCTATCATTACAATTGTACGAGTTCACAAGAAATGCTAAAGAACTGCCTGAAATGTCACGTATGATGAGGAAGTCAAAACCCCGACATTGAAAACTGCTGCAGCTCTGTTTGTTAGAGATGCACACAGATCATTAGAGGTTGGAGGTCTTAACAGTGTCTTTAATGCCACTGAAGCGTAGGGACAGTTTGTTCCCTTCGTTAGCCCAATGTGCCCTCATTTCTGCAGCAATTGTCCCTACAGTTTGGTACGAAGTCATGGATAGATGAGGTCATATTGCACTCATTTGAACACAAATGTATGGATGTAAAGAGAGCCATATAGAAAATGTTTGGTTTAATGTTTAAAGAAGGATGTTGAAGAATGTTGTGAAATATTATTACAATTTAAAATTAGTGTTTTCTATTTGAATATATTTTAAAATGTAATTTATTCCTGTGATGCAAAGCTGAATTTTCTTCAGTGTCACATGATCCTTCAGAAATTACTTTAATATGCTGATTTGCTGCTCATGAAATATTATTGATTATTAACAATGTTGAAAACAACTGTGCTGTTTAATTTAGTGGAAACCATGATGATAGTTTTTTTTTCTGATTATTTGAAATAGAAGTCTTTAGTAACACAATAAATAGCTTTCCTCTCACTTTGGATCAATTTAATACATCCATGCTTATATCTCAAAATAGCTCAGAAAAGTGAATTTAGTTCTGGAAAAAGCTCTAGCATCTTTTGTTTGCTGATGCCACTTGTTTTTATGTTTTGTAACCAATTGCATTGAAATTCAGACATTTTTGTGTGACTCTAGTGCCTAAAAATGTTTATAGTATAGGCTACATATATTTAGCATTTTTCAAAATTCTAAATATTCCTTCATTACAATAAAAGTCACCACATCAACTTGCACAGGGCATAAACACAGTTTCCTTTTCTGTAATCAATACTAGAGAACATTCTAGAGAAGCTAAAAAGAACATTATGTTGTGTATTTGGTGTAATGAAATGTTTATGCGGTTTAAGGTTCAAAAAACATTATTTTCCACATACTGTACATTATTGTTTCTCCTCTATGCCCCGCCTTTCTGAAACGCGTCGATTTTTACAAACCTCATAGTTCTGAAAAGCGAGGTGTGCTGTGATTGGTCAGCTATCCAGTGCGTTGTGATTGGCCGAATACTTCAAGCGTGTGACGGAAATGTTACGCCCTGTACCATACTGTGATGCCGTGTCCTGGTGCGACGAGACAAAAACATTAAAACCCATTATAAACGAGGCATTTTTTGCATCCAGTTGGGACATAATTACTGATTATAATGATTTATACTGTCTTTTACACGTTGCGTTGCGTATCGCGCTGCGTAAACATAAAACCATGTCTGCATTTGTGATTGGAGAAACGACAAACAACAAGCACTACTCTACACTGCTCAAAACTCGTCAGTGGCAAATTCTTTAAATATGAAAACGTATTTACAGGCTGTGCATCAGAAGCACCAGACTGTCCTTGCAAAGTTGGAATTGCTCCACTTTATAGAAACAGACACCGGCATTGTAGGCTTGGTTGACTCTTAACTTTTATAAAGAATATCTCTTTGGATTTGAGACTTTAGTCTTTGCAACTTTACAGATCTTCTTTATGCACCAAGAGCTTGTAACACTTCAAAGAGAAAGGAGAAATTGAAATCGCATCATATGACCCCTTTAAAGGATATTCACCAACAACAGAAAATGGGATGCATGGGAATGCTAACGGATAACTTTCTTCAGGTATTTTAGACCTCCTTGGTTTAAATTAAGGTTATCATCAGAGGTCATTTTATATAGTTAAAGAGAGAGTTCACTCAAAAATGAAAATGCTGTCATATATGGACAAAAATACAGTGAAAGTCAATGGGAACCAAAACTGTTTGGTTTTCGACATCTTTCAAAATATCTTCTTTCATATGCCACAGAAGAAAGAAAGTCATACAGGTTTGGAAAGACATGAGGGTAAATAAATGATGAAAGAGTTTTAATTGTTGGTGGACTATTCCTTTAATTCACAGGAGTAACTTCTTTATATATCATCTGCAGTTGCAGTAAGAAATACCTCAATACACATAGGATGCCTTAGAGAGAGTTTTTTTTGTGTGTGTCTGCCATGTGACTGTGCCCTCCGGTGTCCTGAGAGGCTGCAGGAATGCAGACGTCTCCCCTGCTGTATGCCTTAATGCCTAGGGGGCGCAGGGACACCGGGGCCCCTGGCAGCTGGAGCTGAGAGAGACTCAGATGGGGCCCATCTAAGCAGTCACTCTGGGACAAGAGACAGAGGAGAAGCCAGAGAGAGGAGATTAGGGTAAAACACCTTGAGAGGAAACTGGCAGAGAGGAAAAGAGCAGCCAGAGTATTCCCCAGACACACAGACAAACTTATTGAAAGACAGATGCATTCATGATAGAAATATATGGATGTGCAGTGTATACATGATGTAGCTGTATAGAGTGGCCCATATAAAGCAGTGGAGATGGAAAAAAAAGTAAAAGAAATATATCAAACAAGATGCAGAAAGACTCACCACTTTGTTGTCTTCGTCATTTTCACTCACTTTCAGGCCAAACGAAACGAAACAAAACTAAAACATTTCATATAATAAAAAGTGGAAAGACTGGGGTTGTTGAACTTTTGTATGGGGTTGTACTTTATTAGTTTAGTCATTTTATTAGTTATTTAGTACAAGTTAAATGAAACAAAAATTTAAAATGTTGCTTTGGCAACTAGTTAAAATAAAAGATGTTTTTAAAATATTATTTCACTTATTTTTAATAACTTTTATTTGAATCTTTTAGTTTTAGTTACCTATAATAACCCTGCTGTGGCTGATTATTGTCAACCAGATTATATTGCACAATGCATCTTACTTGGTCATTTTTTGACATGATAGCCCCCCCCCCATCCACATTCAGGCGAATTATTCCTTTAAAACATATGCATGGCATTTTAACATGTTTAAATTTGTTAACATGTGAGAGATTTGATCAGAAGGTCTTCAGGGAGGAACTGATTCGAGCCCCTTTAGGTCTCTGAGGGAAAGGAAAGAGAAAGACACAAGAGAAATAAGATCCCCAAGGCTGAACGTATTTGTTGTAAAGTCCTAAAGGAATCTGGGTTATCTCCTGGGATGAGCCTATCAACTTAACCTCATTTATAAACACAGGCACAGATGTTCGTTGTACATCTACTGGAGAACTGATGGTGGAAATGCAGACACCATTAAATCAATATTAATTTAAATGTAATTCAGTGAATTTGCAGCAAAATGCATACAGAAAAATAAATGAGAATGGAACTTAAAAACTGATTTATAAATGGAAAAAATAAAATGTTAACATTTAACATTTGTAGCATTGAGTAACAGTTCCATTTAAATATTTACATCATGAGGGCTTTATGATAGCATAATTTCCCATTTTCTTCCTAAAAGATCAGGATTTATGCTAAGAAATTACAAAACTATATAAGTTCTTAATTTATTAACCACTAGAGGGAGGAAAAAGACTTCATTCAATGACACAAAAACGGTAGCTTATGGAAACACATATTTTCTTTTATCTATAAAAAGCCAGAAACTCTTTAAGACAAAAGTCTTTTGAATTCCAACTATCTTTAGGCTAAATACACATTTATGTAAACTCTGCTAGGCATATTGAAGAGGAGAAAAACACATGAAAACAGGTAATTTCAGCTCAGGGTTCAGAACCTGAGACACATAAAATACGCTGGAAAAGGGGAGGAAATTGCAATTGTAAACTGTATCTACTCAACCTTCAGGCAGTGGGCCAGGAGGCCCGGAAATCCTTACATTAACTGGCTTACTAACTTTGACAAATGTTTTTTCTTCACCAAATTATGTGATTGCCTTCTGCAGGGCATCTTATTGGATACGGTTGTTCTGTAGACATGCACTATAAGACATCTGATATTACAGTATCTCCAATAAGAATCCACTAGATGTCACTGGAGGTAAACACATGGAGCTGTAGTTTTGCCTTAAGTATTAGATGCCAGGTTGAATTCACTTCACTCATTTGCAGGAAATAATGCACCAAAAAAAGCAGACCAAATAGTTATAAAAATCCTAAAATACAGATTTTATGTATGAATAAAAATAATTATAATATATATATATATGTATTTTTTATTTTTTGGTATATCAAAAGTAAGCAATAAGGGCATTTTGAAAAACAATGAAAAACAATTGTAAAAGTTTTATGGAAAATATTTACTTTTTTTGCAAAGTATCACTGAGAAAACGAAAATATTTGCTCAAATGAAAAGTGTTTGTTGTGTTTCGTTGGCAGACAGTTGAGCATGTTTTGCCTCTTTTACCATTTCTCCAACAGGCATCATTTCATTTCGTAAATTAAATTAAAATAATTTTCACAATATAAACATATTCAGGCAAGCCTCTGTAGCTAAAACAAAACAAATCTTGGTGACAGAAATATTATACTGCATAAAAATGAAGACTAATTGGATTAATTTAATTGGGTTCAACATTTTTTCACACCACTGTATATATATATATATATATATATATTTTTTTTTAAAGAAGTCATTCATTTGATCAAAAATACAGTAAAAACAGTCATATTGTGAAATCTTATTACAATTTTAAAAGTGTTTAATCTATTGTCTTTACTGTGACTTGGAACAATTTAATGCATCATTGCTGAATAAAAGTATTAATTTCTTAATACATTAAAACACTTCATACACATAAATATAATCCATATGGTAAAATATGACTTCTAGGTTCATCAAACAACAGAACCCCAGAGTTATAATTACTGTCTGAATAGGGCTGAATTTTATCAGACATGAGCAGAACAGATCACATGTGCAAATGAAAAAAAGAGACAAAAATAATGCATCAGAGGCAGCTGTGTTTAGAACATGAAGAGTTTGTCAAAACATAAAGGACTCATTATTGGCCAGCAATGGGAACTCTGTGATCATCTACAACATAATTGCATGTTTAGAGTACTGTACTGTAGAGTAACTGTATTTCAACACTTACTTGTAGTTCTTTCTGTAGTAAAAGCATTGTATTATCTATCAAAGTATGAAATTCAATTCAAATTCTAAATGAATAGAAATCCTTGTTCCAATAAATAGACACCAGACAAAAATAGGCACAGCTTGTATAAGTACAGGCATCATCGTATGATTGCTTTAAAAAACAAAACAAAACAAAAATTTTGAGTTAAAAGGCTCAGCTTCAGCTGAAGAAATCTGTAGCAGTTCATTCCACCAGGACCGAGGAGTTCCTTGACCACCCACAAAAAGCACAGAGTGAAGGAGAAAATCCTTTTTTTAAGTGTGTATTAGGGACAGCCATCAGTCAGTGATTCCTCGATGTCCAGTCTGTGAGGTAGAGCTGCAATACATCAGTCAGTTTGTCAGTCACTGGCATGGCTTCTGATGGAACGGATGCCATGGAGGTTGAGTCCAGGATACCTGCGTTCTCAGGTAGAGATCCTCACCCTCACTTGGGCTCATAGCTCATCATGGCTCCTGGTAAGGTCTTCACCATAGTTGGTGGCCTGGCTGCCCACAAACATGTTCCAGTTCTCAAGAATCTCTTCTTTGGTCAGCATCTGGTCCTAAAATTGTAACATTCCATATGTCAAATGCATGTTTGACTGGTTATATTCCTCATTTGTAAGATGCTTTGGGGAAAAAAGTGCCAGCTAAATTCATAAATGTAATGTGTGTTCGCAATAGTGACTAATAGAGTCTTCTACTTGAATCCATGACATTGGCAACTCTGGTATTGATGATAAACATGTTTAACATGCATGTTCCTGTGACTGAAAGTTAGCCAATTTTTCACACAAAACATTAAATTGTCATAAAATTGTTGGTAAAATTAACTTTTCTGGTAAAGGTATCTTTAAACAGTTGGAAATCTAGTAGGCTACACTTAAAAAAAAAAATAACTGCAGCTGTATGTACAATGTACACAATGTTTAATAGCTAAAAATAATATCTAATCTGCCTTGGGACATCAATTTTCAGGAATTACTCCAACTAATTGTCCTAAAATTACTGATCAAGTAACTGATAAAA
>NW_015541310.1:36530-68639 GCF_001515605.1 Sinocyclocheilus anshuiensis | reverse complement strand
TATATAAATAGAATACCATTCAAAAGTTTGGGGTCCATTTTTTAATGTTTAGAAAGATGTCTTTTATGCTCACCAAGGCTGCATTTACTTTATGAAAAATACAGTAAAAAGATTAATATTGTGAAATATTATAACAATTTAAAATAACTGTTTCTTATTATATTTAAAAATTTAATTTATTCCTGTGATGTAAAGCTGAATTTTCAGCATCATTACTCAAGTCTTCAGTGTCACATGATCCTTCAGAAATCATTATACTATGCTGATTTGCTGCTCAAAAGACATTTATCAATGTTCAAAAACCAATCAATGCTAAAAAAGTTGTTCTGTTTAATATTTTGTGATATTTCAGGATTCTTTGATGAACAGAAAAAAAAAAGCATTTATTTGAAATATGATTTCTTTAATAATGAAGTCACTCTAATGCGTGTCTGCTGAATAAAAGCTTTAAAAAAAATCAATTGTACTGAACAAAAACTTTTTAATGTTAATGTGTATCAAATAAATTACTACATTTAAATAACTTCATACTTAAGGTATTTTTCTCCTGATTAATCTTTAGTATGCATCTCAGTAGGTTCTCACCTTGTCTGTGTCGGACTCGTACACCAGATGCCGGGCCTCTGCCTGTGCGTGGTCATAATCCTGCGGCAGGATCCAGTGACGAATCTCTTCTAAATCCATCTTCCCGTCTTTATTCAGATCTCTGAAATCTGAAAACTGGTCTCTCTCTGTTCTAACCCAGTCTGGCTCTGGGCCGCCATCTTCGTGAGCAAACATGTCCGCTGTAAAATAGCAGAAAAGACTGAAAATGTCTTCCCTTGGATACAGAACATTAAAAGGATAGTTCACCCCAAAAATGTCAATTTTGTCAAGAGTTTCAGTGTCTAAAACTCACAAAACGTTATCATAAGTGTTTCGTCCTTCATACAAAAATACAGATGAACCTACCAATGTATTCGTCCTCATCTACATGACCATCTCCATTCTTGTCAATGTCCTCCAGAGTTTCCTGATAGAAGAAAGTACAGTAAATTGGAAAATCAGTTACTTTATGAAATAATAGCATGATGGTTATTTCCAATAGTCTGCATAATTAAACTGACAGTAAGTACCACTGTCTAAATTCCAAACCCCATAATCCAAGTGAAACTCACAAGAACCACAATGTCCTGCATGTGCTCAAACTCTTCTGGGTGGAGGAAAGCAGTGAACTCCTCTCGCTCTGCAGCTAAATCACCATTGAGATCAGCAGCTTTAAATCTGCGTTCATCTCGCGGAAGCATCTTCTTGAAGCTGAACTGGTCTGTTGCATCTTCAAACTCTTTTGGATTGGCTGGGAGAAGAGAAGATGAATCTCATGAAGGTGTCGTTTTTTTACATTTAATTAATATTAAAACTTTGAGAAAATTCAGATCAGAACGACTCACCAAGGTAGTAACCGTAAGTTGCTTGCTTATATTCATCCCATGAGATCTTGTTGTCTTTGTTCAGGTCATAGTCAGACCAGACCTTTGCAACGTTCTCATAGACGTAACGTTTCTGTACTCTCTTGATCCAGGCCTTGAGTTCATCAGTGGTAATATATCCATCAACATCGCTGTCAATACGATCAACTATTTTCCTAGGGAATTTATAAGTGCATAGAAAGAAAAAAAAAAAAGAGAATAAAATGGAAACTTACAGAGAATACATATTAGAATGGACACCAGAGTAACATTTCTAGCTTTTCACCTCAAACATGGTGGATCAATCCAATTCTAGAAGATTCAATTCAAAGCTAGAAGAACTTGACTGGTCTGCAACTCTGCATAAAGTCTAATCCCAGATAAACACCCCTGGTGTGACTTTAAATGCAGACCTTGAGCTAAAAACTCATCACCAAACACCAATGACTTGTACATATGGGTACAGTAATTTTAGACACTTCCAAAACGTTTGCAACAGAGATGGAAATACAATTTTTAAATACATGAATTATGTTTCCATCTTTGTTGCCACAGTTTTGGAGGTGCTTTTTTCTGTTCTAAAGATGGGGGGTCCCAATACTTTTGTCCATATACTGTATGTACAAGTCATTGGTGTTTGGTGATGAGTTTTTGGCTCAAGGTCTGCATTTAAAGTCACACCAGAGGTGTTCAGCTGGGATTAGACCAGTCAAGTTCTTGGTGTTGGGTGATGAGTTTTTGGCTCAAGGTCTGCATTTAAAGTCACACCAGAGGTGTTCAGCTGGGATTAGACCAGTCAAGTTCTTCCACACTGACTAAGTCAATAAATCAATAATTTCTTTTTGAACCTTGCCTTATACACAGAGGCATCATCATGTTAGAATAGAAAAGGGTCCTGTCCAAAATGTTGCTATAAAATTAGAAGCGCACAATTCCCTAGAATATATATCACACATACATACATGTATACATACACACACACACACACACACACACACACACACACACACATATATATATATCCTATTTTATTTTTTTGTTTTAATAAAAAAATATATTTTTATGGATACTAAAATTTTATAGTGAAGTGAAAGTGACATGTGGCCAAGTATGGTGACCCATACTCGGAATTAGTGGTCTGCATTTAACCCATCCAAAGTGCACACACACAGCAGTGAACACACACCCGGAGCAGTGGGCAGTTGGGGGTTCGGTGCCTTGCTCAAGGGCACCTCAGTCATGGTATTGAAGGTGGAACAGAGCGCTGAACATTCACTCCCCCACCTACAATCCCTGCCGGTACAAGACCCAAACCCGCAACCTTTGGGTTACGAGTCCGACTCTCTAACCATTAGGCCACGACTTCCCCTTAAAATGTTCACTTCCCATACCGGGAGTCGAACCTGGGCCGCCTGGGTGAAAACCAGGAATCCTAACCACTAGACCATATGGGAATTGTAATATAGTATTGTTATTATTAATAATGACTGGTTAATTTCCAACATAAAGGTGAGCATAGTTAAACAGATATTTGCTATGGATGTTTTTATTATTATTATTAATATTATTTTAATAATTTACATTATTCATTGGTATTTATTACTCAGTGATGTCTCTCATTACTGTAATACTACCTTGATAATCTCAAATGAAACACCCGTTATATATTAAGCACTAAAAGCACTATATATATTTTAAAACGTAATAAAATATTTGACCCTTTTTTTATATTAAAACATTTTTAAAAACATTTTACTTATCTATATTTGCATTTCATGTCATAGACTTCGTTTTATTTAAGCAAAATATAATTTCTTATTTCTTTATGCTTATTTTTGGTTGAAATACGACCCAGAAATGTTCTTGACAGAAACCAGAGTGCAAGTGACTAGAAGACTGTCAACAGCACATTATTTTGATCTCTGATGCCACGTTGTGATGTTAAGAGAGACTGGAGAGGGAGTTCTGATTGGAAGAGGACGAGGTAGTTTTCCAGCTCAATGGGTGAGCTGGAAACTTGTTACATTGGCAAGAAACGAGATAAACCCTGATATTCGACACATTTCTATATTTAACATGACAGTGTGGCAACCACCATGCAGGAGGGATTTTGTTGTCATGTGACATTAAAGACATAAAATAGACAAATGAAGTACCCCTGTGGAAAATGATGTAAATTCTTCAATTTCTAACAACTTCACACGTTTTATATTTGATTCTTAATCTATTTCTCCATCTTTAACAGGCTTATCTGTCATTGATCCACATATAAAGACATGCTTCAATGCTTAAGTAGCTCTTCTGAACAAAACCCCCAGTCTTACCCTAATCTGGTTTTGCTTTCCTCTGGGGTGAGCTGATCATATGTGGTGGCCTCCTCTTTGCCCAGAAAGGCCTCGTGGTCGTACTGATAGCTCTGGTTATCTTCGTGGGGTTGCCTGCTCAGTTCAGGCTCGTGAAGAACTCTTTCTTTCCTGAGAGTGGGTTTCCCGTGCGCCAGACACGTGCAAAGCGACAAAAACCATAAATACGTTGACACATCCATGCCTGAAGGACGCAATCCAAAGCAAAGAGAGCGTTTAAAACGGGCACAAAGTTATAAGCTCTAACTAAGTTACGTGATCGACCACCGTCAAAATCGCAGAAGCTGCGGTTGCCAAGGAGACGCGTTTCAATTGTTATCAACTCAGAACAAAACAATCAGAGCACAAGTCAGTTCTTTTCATTTTCGATTCAAACATACCCGGCGGATCACTGAAGGCTAGGCTACAACCAAACATAGAATGGGTGCGTGTCAAGCGACAGCAAATCATAACGCGGATAGCATGCAGGCGGAATGTTAGAAGCTCTGCTATTGGTCAAACGGTTGTCTTAAACCCGAGATGGGCGTGGACGCCACGTTGCAAGATGACACGCAGAAGCGTCTGCTTAGGAATCCCATAGTAGAAGAACTTAAAATTATAGTATTACAATTTTGATCATAGCTAAAAAAAAAATATATAGTGTTATTATTAGTGATAAGTTAATTTCCAGCATGAGACTGAACATATTTAAACAGATATTTGCATTAAACAGTCGTTAACATGAAAAATGTTAACTAGATTTATTACCCACTCCAATGCAGCTGTAAAATGTATTTCCTAAAACGTAATGTCAAATAACCGTAAAAAGATAAGTCAATGCTATGAAGTTAGACATCGTGAAGTAGTAGCTAACAGACTACTATGTCAGATACAACTATGTTTCATTAAATCACCAAATTGAGCTGATTTAAACTGACAGAGCAAATATAATTTAAATACATTAACAATTAATTACTCAAATAAAAGGCCACTGGCCTTAGGCTAGTTTCATAACAGAGCGGTGGCTCTCAGTTTGTGCTGGAAAGATGGCATGTGTTAGACAAAATTCATGTTGGCCTGTTTGTAGAGAGGAATTGGAGATGACACTGGCAGCAAGTTATTCCATCAGTACATTACATGAGCTGATGCAAATTTAAAACATGGAAATATTTATTAATTTGTGAATAAATTCATATGAACATTTTGACAAGATTCGCCTAAAACTACACTGGCAACATCATAGATGTTTGCATTTAATTTAATTAGCTAATTAATTTTTATAGTGGAGGCTGGCAGAAAGCTGGCCTATAGAAAAAAGACGCACCTTTTACTTTTAACAATGTAAATGTAAATCTATATAAGATAAAGACACTTTCTTGATGATCGACTATGCTACTCCTTGCAAACTGATTCCACATAACATTTCTTCAGTACTTGGGCAAATAATTGTCGTGCTGCCATGCTTAACATAAAAGCAAGGATAAAATTCCTTTCTGTCTCTTAACCATTGATCTGCAGACCTTTCGTGCACATGAACTGTGTGTTCACTCACTGTGCCTACATTAAAAAGCCTTTTGCAAATGGAAGGCATCAGTGAGGAGAATAGTATCACAGCACCATGTTATAATGATAAATGATCCTTTGAGCATGAACATTGGGAAAGATTTTAAAAACTGTTTCATGCACAATCTATTTTATAGATTTTAATCTAGCTTTACATTACCAGTTTTATGCCATTAATCAAATGGAAATATATTGATGGTGAGAATACGGTGGTTATTCGGATGAGCAAGGCCAGATGAAACATTAGTTCACTCTTCAGATAACTTTTCAAACCTATATACAGTACATGCATTTATTTAAGAAAAAGAAGGAATTTCCATAAGAGGACAATAGGAATTTATAGAAAAGCATTATGGTTCTGGTGGATTGAAATTGTTCCTTTATAAGCTTACTGTTATTTTGTTAGATGCTAATGCTGATACTGTACCTCTTGTGGTTATTTTCAGTTTCTAAACCCGAAGGCTTTATTAATCATCTCATCAGACAGAGGAAGTGTTAATTCATTAGTTTGGCTCCCAGCACTAATTTTCTATTAATTAGAATAGTTTTCATAACCATGTGCCTTATATTCAACAATATATGGCATAGTACTGATAATTCATTAGAGAAATTAGACAACTGACCATGATTGTAACACTGCTGATTAACTGCCAGGCCAGTCCAACGACGAATAAAGAAAGTACACAGAGAAGAAATCACAATTTATATACAGCATACTGTTGAAAAAAAAAAGATTTTAATATGTTATTATTTAATATGTGTATATATATATATATATATATATATATATTGCCATTTTCTTCAACCCTAACGTATATATCGAGTTAAATATTGAGTTATGTTCAGCTTTAATACATTTAATATTTTTTAAATAATCTTTTTAATATTTATATTGTAATTTCAAATTTTTGGGAAAGTCATTGAAAAGTCAGAACCTGTTTTGGTCAAAAGCAGTGAATCCTGAAGTAAATAACTCTGTGTGAGAGCAGCATATGTTTGTTACATTCAAATATAACACACACACACACACACACACTCATAATCTCCATCATCCAAGCCTTTAAAGCTATAATATCTGTTTTTCAGTATCTATCAAAAAGATCACAGAAGGGAAGGTTGAACAAGGAGAAGATAATCAGGGGGTGACACCAAATACTTCCTGTGATCTGCAATCTGGAAGTGACATAAGATGCAAAAATGATTGAGAGGAAACAAAAGCAAGCAAGAGGTGCTTTTGGGTGGAGTGAGTGATGTGATGATTATAACCATCAAGCTTGGACTGAAACACAGACACATCTCTTCATAGTTAGCCAGCTGGAGCGCCTCTTAAGAACTCAAATCCTTTAGGGTCCTGCAAAAAGAAACAGACATATTCTCGTTCAAACTGCGTGATCTGGGTACACTGGGGGAAAAAATCACCAAATTAAAAACTTAAAGGAATGGTTCACTCAAAAATGAAAATGTGCTCACTCTCTCTCAGGCCTTCTAAGATGTAGACGAATTTGTTTCTTAATCCAAACACATTTGGGAATAATAAAAACATCACAATAATCCACACGGCTCCATGTACATCGATTAATATCTAGTAAAGTGAAAAGCTGTGTGTTTGTAAGAAAGTTATTATGGATTATGTACACGTTTTTAGGCTGGCTGCTATGGTTTGAAGTTAAAAACATCTTGATGACAATTTGTTTTTTACAAACACAGAGCTTTTTTCTTCACAAGATGTTAACTTGGAGTCGTGTGGATTAGCCTACTTGTGGATTAGTGTGATGTTTTTATCAGCTAGTTTTATAGAATCAAGTAACTAACTAAAACCAAAATGTATAGAAAAATGAACACTTGAACATACATTAGTGTAATGTGAAATACGTAAAATGACATAAACCATCTTTGGGAAAAATTCATTTGAAGTGTAGTTAGATTTTGTTTTATTTACATGAAGAAGGCGGGGTTTATGACCCATAATGCAGCCAGCCACCAGGGGCAATCAAGTACATTTTCAGCTAATTTTATTTATTTATTTTTTGGTGAACTATTTAAGTATAGTTGCTGCCTTGAATTTTTAAGTATGATAAAATTGGCTGTACAAGTCATTTCAACTCATCTTTAAGTTTCGTTGAACCTCATATAACAAAAAAATAACATTTTGCCATTACTTATTGATCATATCATTGACATTTTTACAGTGTACAAGCACAAATGAATTACACATTGTGCTTTCTGTTGCATATAAGACAGTAACAAAAATCTAGCTTTTTAAAATTTTATGAAACAAGTGCATAGTCACCGCCACAAGACTAAGGAGTTTAAAAAAGTTGGGGAAACCCATCTTTCTGCAAAAGATGCCTACAATTAATATCTAGCACAAACAGTTTAGTACTTGATGTTAGGGGCTTGTTCAAATTGACATAATATGGGTCATATGATGCGATTTCAATTTCTCCTTTCTCTTTGGAGTGTTACAAGCTCTTGGTCCATAAAGAAGATCTGTAAAGTTGCAAAGACATAAACACATTTCATTACACCAAATACACAAAATAATGTTCTTTTTAGCAGCATCATATGACCCCTTTAATCATTTGACAGCACTAATTTTATAAAATAACAAAATAAAATATTTTATTATATTTCATTTATTGTGTTTTTTTTAATACTTTGTAAATTATTTGTGCAACTCAGTCATGCAATTTTTACATTATTTATTTTTTTTTGGCCATTGAATTGAAGCTAAATAAAAATCTTAAACTTAAAAAACTACTTAGAAATTGCCTTGGCAACTAACTGAAATACATATACTTAAAGGGGTCATATGATGCTGCTAAAAAGAACATTATTTTGTGTATTTGTAAAGTTAAAAAAACACATTATTTTCCACATACTGTACATTATTGTTTCTCCTCTATGCCCCGCCTTTTTGAAACCCCGCCTTTGAATTTTTACAAAGCTCATCGGTCTGAAAAAGCGAGGTGTGCTGTGATTGGCCAGCTATCCAGTGCGTTGTGATTGGCCGAATACCTCAAGCGTGAGACGGAAATGTTACGCCCCTCACCATACTGTTGTATTCCCTCAGCGACCAGCACGGATCAGCTCTAGGCATGACGAAGCAGATATCGTCCTCTTTTGGAAGACCAAACAAAGTAGTTTCGCTTTCACAACGAAGCACACAGCGTCTTCAGGATATGGCGGCGGCAACAATACTACAGCGAGAATAAAAGTTACGCCTTCTTTCTTTGCGTGAACATTTGGGCGGCGTTATGCAAATCTTCCCACATAGTGAGGTAGATATGTGGGGGCGTGTTAGAATGAGCCGTTTTAGGTAGGTGTGGCTGACTCTTAACTTTTATAAAGAATATCTCTTTGGATTTGAGACTTTAGTCTTTGCAACTTTACAGATCTTCTTTATGCACCAAGAGCTTGTAACACTCCAAAGAGAAAGGAAAAATTGAAATCGCATCATATGACCCCTTTAAGTTGAAGTACTAAAACTAAAACTGAAATACAAAATAATGTTCTTTTTAGCAGCATCATATGACCCCTTTAAAGTTAGAAATTCACCTAAAATATTTGAGCCCCTTTTTCATCCTCGTCTTGTCTCTCTTTCAAGGCTCCCCTCAACACACCCCCACGGCCCCCGGAATGTGCCAGGAATGTCAGATGATTAATAGCTGATTAGTGCTCATTAATAAGGGTCTGCAGAGCCTGTAGTTCTGCCACTGCAAAGGTCACACTCAGCAAAGGGGGCAGATGGGTAGTCTTTCTTTTAGCTACTGCAATTCTTTGGCCAGTTATCCAATGCTTCAGCCAGGCCCAGAGGCGACTACAGCGTCACACAATCATTAAATGATTTCTGACCTCAATGAGCTGGCTGGTGCAAAAGTATTGTATATGCTTTAACATAATATGATGAGTAAAAAGAAAGTGGGTGTTGTAGTGGTTAAAGACCTAACGTGGTAGGTCTTTATTTAAAATGAAGGAAGGAGCAATACCTACATGAATTAACATCATCGTAGTCTCAGTTTGGCCACAGTCTGTGCATAATGAATACACATTTAGCAAAACATGACTGAAATCAACAGCTGCAATCAGATCTAACCTGTTTATAGCCATATGGACTGACACTGCTGTTAATGAACATTTGAAAGACGTGTGAGCGGTAGGGTTGTGCACAGTATTGAGAAGGTTGGAAATGTAATAGGTTACAGATTACAAGTTTCCCTATTTAAAATGTAATAAGCAGTTTAACTATTTCAATTACTTTATTAAAGTAATGTAACTGATTACATTTGATTACTTTTCTAAATTGTTAACTGTTAATCATTTTGAAACATTTAAAGCAGGCAGGGTTAACCTTACAGCTGTACTCAACACTGATTACAGTAGACTTTCAAAATTCTTCATCACTTGAATTAAGATTATAATAATTAAATTTTAAATCACAGCCACAAAATCAGACTTTAGCCCCTCTTTTTACTTTGAGATCATTCTGAGGTTAAATACAGATCTATTAATTTCATTTCCATTTAATAGCTATGATATGGTTTTTGAAATCAAATCTTTGCATAGCTGTGACAGGAAACACTGGCACATAAAAAAAACAGTTAATCTTAAAAAAAAATAAAGCGTATAAACCCAAATAGGAAATAAAATAGTTATTGAAAAATTATGTGTCCTAAACTCCTGAATCATTGGTGTCTCATATTTTAAAGCAGTCAATGCAATTTAGGAAAGAAATCAATCATATCTGTATGTGTGTCAAAATATTCAGATGTAACCCCCTTTGTATTTGTTAACATTTTCATAAGTAAATGTAATTTAACCAGTAGGTGGTGACAAATAACTGCGCTAATGAGAGAATCACTGCATTCATTCATTAAACAGATTCTATCAAATCATTGATTCATTCAGGAACAAAAGAGGTGGATGTATTTTTGAGTGATTCGCTAAATCATTAATTCAATCAATTCATTCAAATCACTGATTCATTCAGGTACGAAACAAGTGGCTATCATTATGAGTGATTAGTTGAATCATTCATTCAACCGATTTGTTCAAATCACTGATTCATTCTGTGGCTACCTTTATGGGTGATTAATTGGATCATTCTTTAAACCGATTCGTTCAAAAATTCAAAGGGAAACTTCACGTTGCTCAGTGTTACGCTTCTGGTGTGGCTTTGTTTAGAACTATTTTCATTGATGGAGTAAAACAACTGGCAATATTGTTTTAAAATTTAAACTGCTCAGTATTAACGAATTATTACATTTAGTAAAAACAACCTGTGAATATTTGCTTTACCATCCTTTTGAACATGTAGAAAAATGTTAAAGTGCCCCTATTATGGGTAATGAAAGGTTCATATTTTCATCATAGAATCCTGAAAAATATCCATCACTTATTCCACAAAAATATTAAGCAGCATTGTTTTAAACATCGATAATAACAACAAGAAATGTTTCTTTTAAAGTGCCCCTATTAGGGGTAATGAAAGGTTCATATTTTGGTTTTGGGAGTCTCTAACAACAGGTTGACATGCATGTAAGGTCAAAAAACACTTTCATTGTCTTATAATATGCATTTATTTTTACCTTACTTGCTCAACGACTCCCAAATGATTCGCTCAATTATTCATTTTTCCAAACCCCTCCTTTGCGTGACGCTAATCTGCAGTGATTGGTCCGATTGGTCTCATTTTCATTTCATCATGCTTGTAATGCCTGATAAAGCAGCGTTTGTGAGCACAGTTTCTTTTGAGAGACAATAACTTTATACACGGTTTAAAGTAATGTAACTGATTACATTTGATTACTTTTCTAAATTGTTAACTGTTAATCATTTTGAAACATTTAAAGCAGGCAGGGTTAACCTTACAGCTGTACTCAACACTGATTACAGTAGACTTTCAAAATTCTTCATCACTTGAATTAAGATTATAATAATTAAATTTTAAATCACAGCCACAAAATCAGACTTTAGCCCCTCTTTTTACTTTGAGATCATTCTGAGGTTAAATACAGATCTATTAATTTCATTTCCATTTAATAGCTATGATATGGTTTTTGAAATCAAATCTTTGCATAGCTGTGACAGGAAACACTGGCACATAAAAAAAACAGTTAATCTTAAAAAAAAATAAAGCGTATAAACCCAAATAGGAAATAAAATAGTTATTGAAAAATTATGTGTCCTAAACTCCTGAATCATTGGTGTCTCATATTTTAAAGCAGTCAATGCAATTTAGGAAAGAAATCAATCATATCTGTATGTGTGTCAAAATATTCAGATGTAACCCCCTTTGTATTTGTTAACATTTTCATAAGTAAATGTAATTTAACCAGTAGGTGGTGACAAATAACTGCGCTAATGAGAGAATCACTGCATTCATTCATTAAACAGATTCTATCAAATCATTGATTCATTCAGGAACAAAAGAGGTGGATGTATTTTTGAGTGATTCGCTAAATCATTAATTCAATCAATTCATTCAAATCACTGATTCATTCAGGTACGAAACAAGTGGCTATCATTATGAGTGATTAGTTGAATCATTCATTCAACCGATTTGTTCAAATCACTGATTCATTCTGTGGCTACCTTTATGGGTGATTAATTGGATCATTCTTTAAACCGATTCGTTCAAAAATTCAAAGGGAAACTTCACGTTGCTCAGTGTTACGCTTCTGGTGTGGCTTTGTTTAGAACTATTTTCATTGATGGAGTAAAACAACTGGCAATATTGTTTTAAAATTTAAACTGCTCAGTATTAACGAATTATTACATTTAGTAAAAACAACCTGTGAATATTTGCTTTACCATCCTTTTGAACATGTAGAAAAATGTTAAAGTGCCCCTATTATGGGTAATGAAAGGTTCATATTTTGGTTTTGGGTAGTCCCCAACAACAGGTTGACATGCATGCAAGGTCAAAAAACACTTTCATTGTCTTGTAATATGCATTTATTTTTACCTCACTTGCTCAACGACTCCCAAACGATTCACTCAACGATTCATTTTTCCAAACCCCTCCTTTGCGTGACGCTAATCTGCAGTGATTGGTCCGATTGGTCTCATTTTCATTTCATCATGCTTGTAATGCCTGATAAAGCAGCGTTTGTGAGCACAGTTTCTTTTGAGAGACAATAACTTTATACACGGTGCACTTTCAGATTTAAAACTTTACAGGATGTTTTCATTCACTTAGAGTTGTGTTAGGCCTACACACTGCCTGAAAGGTAATTTTCAAAAATCCATAATAAATATTTACATTTGAGTTACAATTTGGTTCATTCTTCTTCCTGTCGTTCCAAATCAACTTCCACTGCAGTGTGACCAATTCAATTCAAATTCACACTCATAAATTAAAAGGGAGCCCGTTCTTCCATTCTGAATTTTGCGCAACCATGCTGTGAGCACCTCAAACCTCTGCACTCGCTTCCTCTTCTGTCGTAGTTCCAAGAGGAAGCTGCAGGTCTGGATTATCCCCGAATGAAGCTTCTCCAGTGGGGCTGCTCTTCTGGTGTCTGCAGCTGTAGAAGAACACGGACAGATGCTTCCACTGGCCATCTTTTTCCTGCTCTCATCAAGAGAAAGAAATGACAAACGCAACTGGCTCATGCACCTGACGGCTCCAAGAGCACACAGCCAAGACGTTCACCGTTCCAACTCACCTCACGAGAGGTTGTCGAACTGTTTTAGTCAAATATGTGTCTGAATACATGGACGCAAAACATTCTGGCTCTTATACACCTCACTATAGACTCCCACTATGTATGTGAATGCTAATAGAGAATCAACTTAGTGTTTATGGCCATGCAGGACCGCAGGGAAAAAGACCCTAGCAAGGGACAGAGAATGAAAGAGACAGAGGCTGGGAAACAGATGGAGGAGGCTTCGGTGTGGGCACAGAACAGACGGGGCTGGCAGAGCCTGGCATAACTGTGAGAACAGGTACAGCTGTGGTTACATATTGGAAAAGGCTGTTCAACCGCTTCCACAGCAGTCATACATACACTTATAAAGATATAAGAGGAAACTGACACAAGGAGTCATTTGCAGGTCAGTTCAGGGTCGCAAGTGGCGGAAGAGCACAGAAACATTCAAATTTATTCAGCACGAGTCATGACTTATGCCAGCATGGTTTTAGAGGCTAAGGGTCAAATACTAGCTAGTCTAAGCCAAATTTTTAGAAGGCAATCAGAAAACCTTACAGTACATAATCCTTAAGAAGGCATTCTAATGTGCTGCTTTAATAACCAATAAGTGTTTTTTATAATTAGCATAGCTGAAAATGGCTGTGCTGCTTAATTGAGTGTGAACATTTTTAATTTTTACATGTCACAGTTTTTCCTCAAACGCTTTGGCTATTTTTTCAAACAGTCTTAACATAAAGCGTAAGTGCAACTCACAAATGTTTTATGAGACATGACAACTCTATTGCATGTCTTTAAAATATAGTCTCGACCAAACATTTAATGCATGCTTTAAAACCTAATTGTTGTGTCAGTAAATTGGCCAATGCCACTAATGCCAAGTTTTTTTGTCGTCATGTGAGCCGAACTTTTCAAAATGTTTAAATGTTTGAACAATGAAACAAGAGGGTGGCTAACCGCACACTGATCCACTCAAGACTGAAAAAGTCTACAAAAACATATTTTTTATTTTATAAATTGCATCGTGCAAAAAGTGCAAAGTGCATGTGTAAATGTTTTTTTTCACCATGGCAGTCAAACCCTGGAAATGTTTATGTACAACTCATTTTTGTTCTACTTTTTTATTCACACCGACTGTCCTTTTTGTCTAGCTGAATGCTATTGTCTATAATACTGAACTATATAGATATAAACAACAGTAGGTGAAAGTTTACTGGGAAAAAATACTGAAGTATACAGAAAAAGAATATGCGCATTTGTATGTATACAGTACATTTATTTATAATTTTGCATGTGATGGCGCACACGAAAGAATGTTTAGAAATTGTGAGGAATAAGACAAGTTCACCGAGAATCAGTTTTGATCAGCAACACGTGCATTTAGGTATTATGCAAATTAAATTGTAGACAATAGTGCTTAATGTTCTGCACACCTCAATATACGTGCAGGTTGCTTAAATCAATAAGAAATTCAGAGATATGAACTTATTGATTTGAGAAAATTAAGCCAAAGTGATTGAGAAAAACTGCCTTTACTGGTTAATTGAATAGATCGGTGTATAAAGCTATCTGCTTATTTAAAAAAACAGAAATACTTCAGAGAGATTTCAAACTTTTGAACTGTAGTGTAAAAAAAATCATCTCCAAGCTGTTAGTGTTCTTCAGAAAGTAAAAATATGTTGTTAATGCATATGTAAAAAAAGAGGCATGAAAAGAGAGATGAAGTTACCCAGCATCACTCTTGACTTGACTTTCTATTCTATAGTGGCATTAAGGCCAGACTACAGAAATAAGTGACTTTAGGTTTAATCGCTTGTTAAATTGTCCAAAGTGATTTTCACTTTAGATGGGCACTTAAAGTCAGTGACTGACTTTTGAGTGAATGTCAGTTTCTTAAATGTTTCAGCAGGATGTAAACATGCCACATATATCCTGGATATCATTGAGAAATATTTGTCAACTGCTGTGGTCATAAACAATGTACTGTCTACTATGTAAAGACAACCAGTTACTTTCCGGTAATTTATCCAGTAGTTTAATCTCAGAGATAATTTATGAGGCCAGCAAAGGTAAATTACAAAAAAATGAAAAAAGAAATAAAAAATTGTATACATAAATCAATCGCTCTTTAAAAGTATAGAGACATAAATTTAATATCTGCCCTCAGTGAGGTGGGTACATTAAGAGTGCAGCTGAATTAATTACAGATGACTGTATGACAAAAAAACTACAAAAAGAAGTATGATGGATTTGAATAGAGAAATAAAGAATCAGCACCAACTCAAGCTCAATTATAGTAACCCTAACGTGTACGATACGCTCACATCTGCGACATAACTGCACGCGCATTTGGTAATGCGCTCACTGGAAGAGAAAATGAAGATAAAGCTCTCCAGTGGTGCTGACATTTCCTTCTGCTACTGGAAATCAACCCATCCTTTTCTTTAATTGTCTATGTTTGATCAGTCACTATCTATCTATCTATCTATCTATCTATCTGTCTGTCTGTCTGTCTGTCTGTCTGTCTATCTGTCTGTCTGTAAGTGTATAGGTTATATACAGTATTTCCGGAACTACAATGCACCACCATCAAGACAACAAACTGCGCTGTCAGTATACACACTATCCATATGTGTGTGTTCTTGTAAATCTATCAATAATTCAAGCATAATTTCACTGCAGAATTACTAAGTAATATGTTATGTCATAAACGGATACTGCATGCAGCACTGTCTGTATTAGCTAAGTGACCTTTGACCTGGCCCAGTGCATGCAAAGGTTATGTTTTTCTGCATGTCAGAAATAAAAACCCTACCATGCTTGTACATTATTTAGAAAACATGCAGCTATAATGGATACACTCAGTTGGCATTATAAAAACATGAGTTTCACCTGCACGTTTCTGCAGAGATTATATGCAGTATATGCTATTAGAAGTGTTTCGTATAGGCATTTTTATGTTTTACAGTATGTACAAATTACATAATGGTATTAAGTCCAAAAGACAACTAGGCACAATTTATAAATATGCTATCTTTTTCAGTCCTTTTTCTATCAGCTGTCCATAAAACAGATGTCCAAATGTACTACTTCTGCTGTTTATTTACCTAAAATCAGCTGAACCACAAAATATAAAATGATTTGATCCAGAAACCACCAGAGGGCGCACTAACGCAGCACCAACTAGACTAAAGGGCTCAGAATCATCACTTCACTGCACAAAACTCAAAAGACCTTCAGGTTTTGTTTGTATGTTTTATAAGAGTTGTGTATGTGTATTGCACTTAAAATGCTGTCTTCATTTTTTTTTTCATTTTATATTTGATCTGTACACATACTTTACTCATAGCTATCTGAAATTTGAATTGCATGCCATCTGTAATGCTATAATATAATATATCTGCTATAATATAAATCTGTAATGATGCTTATTACTTTCACAATGAAATATATAAGGCAAAAATAAAAAGCTTACACAACTGAAAACATTTTATCTCCTCTTCACATGCAGCTTAATGAAGCCTCACTAAGCTGAAAAAAAGTCGCTGTCAGCTCACTGCTTCAGGGCAACTTTACACCCACATTGTGCTTTAGTCACCCTAAGAGTCCTGAGAGATTAATCATCCAACAACACCGCTGAAGCAAGACAACAAATCAACAAGAGAATTGCTACTGGACCACAAGTTAACTCTCTGTTAGCCTTTCATTCTTGCTTGCTGCTTTTCAAGTAGGCCTATCCTTTACATTATCTGTTATATTTAAAAATGCAGATTTCATACTTAAATAAACTGTCCTGTCACACCTTACAGGGCCATAAATACAGAAATGTAATGTTGTGAATAATGTTATGTCTCTTCTAATTGACCTGTGGGAAAAAAAAGTGTAATCCACGCCTGAGGAGTAAAATTTAAATGATCAAATATTCAAATATTGCACTATTATATACTATATTATCGAGCCACAACAGAGAACAGTTACTGCAGTTCAAATGGAGTGTGGAGGAGATTCTTTTGACAGAGATACTTAATGTCATCATTAATGCATTTATGTGCATTACAACATTTATGTCAAAATTAACTACCTTACAAAAATATATGTATCCCACACTACTATAGCTTGAAAATCTTATTTTAGTACATCCCAGTAATGTGACCTTCATTAGGCACACAATACAAAACACAAAGCAGCCAATGAGAGCATCATTACAATCAATAAAAGCAAATGACGATGTACCAAGACAAAAAAAGTAACAACCTACTTCAATGGATCAACAATCAAGTACAATTAGCCAAAATACATGCATACTTCCAGTAAAAGATAAACAGATCATAGACCATACTTTTTTGTTCTGCTACGTCATTGGCTATTAATAATTGTAACGCTGTTCTCAGTGGCTGCTTTGTATTTTAAATTTGACTTTCTGTTTGAAAACACTGCATGATGAAGTTTGCATGACCGAAATGTATTAAAATAAGATTCGCATGCTATAGAAGTGTAAGCACTCTAAAAAATGCTGGGTTAAAAAGGGACAAACCCAGCAGTTGGGTTGTTTTGACCCAGCGGTTGGGTTGTTTTGAACCCAACCGCTGGGTCAAAATAACCCAATAGCTGGGTTTGTCCCTTTTTAACCCAGCATTTTTTAGAGTGTGGGATTCATCTATTTTGTTAGATTATTTGCTTCTATTTATTCTTGCGTACCTGCTTGTGTTTTATAAGGAGTTACGGTGGCATTTCATTTATATTTTGACTAATTAAAAACTAAAATACAGGTTTAGGAGAAATATTCATAGGACGGTAGAAGTCTAATCAAAAAGTGCACTTGACCTTTCTGTTTAGTTAAGACATTAAGAAGCACAAGTACCATTATTTGGGTCAGTATATGGACCTGTGGAGGCCGAGTTATGCCATCAAGCTAATGTATTGTGACTGCCGCTGGCTTCTGCGACGGAGCCTTACAGCTGTCCCTGAATCAATAGATGTCAGAGAACTATTAGAGCAGTCATGACAGACACCGTACATCCCAGCCTCCCACTTGATACGGCAAATGTGCTCAGGTTCTCAAGACTGGGGGATTAACCCACTACAAACTTTAGTTATGCCCCCCTAAACCTCCCGTCTTTCTATCTGCGGACGGAACCCGGTGCATCTGCTTGGGGTTGAGGGAGTGTAATTCTCCATTATTGGCCTTTATGCTCTGCAGCTTTTAATTACAACAGTGATTCATGCAAAGACCAGATGGTACAATGACAGGTCAAGAAGGACTTCATTGCCTGCATTGCATTGTTGTATAGTGAGTTTCAATATAAGGTTAGCTGATCGGGTTGATCAGGTGATCAGGTTTGTGAACATGCATTAAATGCATCTTCGAAAGCAAATGAGTGGGAATAATTATTGTCTTAAAACAGTGGTGAAAAAAACAAAAATTGTCATCAAGTGTCTCAAAATGTAACATTCTTAATCCATGAATGCCATACAACTATTTAAAAGTTTAGAGTCAGTACAATTTTTTACATTTTCTTTTTCATAGTTAGCTTTTTTTTTTAAACATTTTAAGGTCAAAGCTAAATGTTGAACTAGAAAATGCAGGTGACATTGCCTTACAAATGCTGATATTCAGACCCATTTACTGCAGTAGAAGCAGTACACACTTTCACTGAAATGAGATTCTCGGAATGAGACAGTTTCCCGAACAGACATGACAGGTCTGGATCTGCCCCGGTCTGCAAATTGAGGCCAAAACAACACCACAACATCATATTTAAGTAGAAAAGCATTTCAGAATCTAGATGTTCTGCATCATGATTCACTGATGCTTCGAATTCCCATTAAAATGAGAAACACAAAGGCAACAGAGGCCTATTTTTCCCTCTTTGCATTACTCGTAGGCCTATTCAAGGATGGAATTTGCACCCAGCAATCAGTTTGATTATCTTAAAAATACACACCGCGTGATAGAATGCGTCAGGCAGATGTAAGATGGGATGAGTGGGGTTTCTCCTGAGTCTATTTTCCAGATGGTTTGCTGTTGTTATTGCCTGATTTAGTGTGAGTTGTCGAACACGGAAAGGGTTAGCAACACGGGATCCATTTAAACCTATCACTTGGATCTGCGTTGAGTTCCTTACGCTAGGTGCTCCTTAGTTCTGCCCAAGCTTTTGCCCCAAGCAAGAGTATGCTGTGTCGCGTGCCTTAATGACCCTGTTTAAGCATGTGGCATGTTATAAATGTCCACACTCTTGTGAGGCCTTTACTCTGCCACATTTCATTAATGCAGGTGACATTGCCTTACAAATGCTGATATTCAGACCCATTTACTGCAGTAGAAGCAGTACACACTTTCACTGAAATGAGATTCTCGGAATGAGACAGTTTCCCGAACAGACATGACAGGTCTGGATCTGCCCCGGTCTGCAAATTGAGGCCAAAACAACACCACAACATCATATTTAAGTAGAAAAGCATTTCAGAATCTACATATTCTGCATCATGATTCATTGATGCTTCACATTCCCATTAAAACACAAGTACAAAAGGCAAAAGAGGCCTATTTCCCCCCCTTTTGCATCACTCGTTGGCCTATTCAAGGATGGAATTTGCACCCAGCAATCAGTTTGATTATCTTAAAAATACACACCGCGTGATAGAATGCGTCAGGCAGATGTAAGATGGGATGAGTGGGGTTTCTCCTGAGTCTATTTTCCAGATGGTTTGCTGTTGTTATTGCCTGATTTAGTGTGAGTTGTCGAACACGGAAAGGGTTAGCAACACGGGATCCATTTAAACCTATCACTTGGATCTGCGTTGAGTTCCTTACGCTAGGTGCTCCTTAGTTCTGCCCAAGCTTTTGCCCCAAGCAAGAGTATGCTGTGTCGCGTGCCTTAATGACCCTGTTTAAGCATGTGGCATGTTATAAATGTCCACACTCTTGTGAGGCCTTTACTCTGCCACATTTCATTAATAGTTTATTATTGAGAGTCCCTCGTGAAGCACTCTACAGCTCGCCTTCGCCATTCACGTCTCAGTTTTGTGTCATGTAAGACTACAGAAGAGCATTAGGCCACAAACATAAACACAGCTGGGAGTGATGTGTGTGCTAAAAACATATGAACACAACAGTAAACAAACAAACGCACACGTTTAGTAAGATATCTCAAGGAGGACTTATCAAAGACTTATACTGTTTTACAATAAAGTTATGAGATACATACAGCTCTTTCTATTTTAGAGGTGGAGAATTAATAATCTAAAGCAACTGTATACACGTTCTTTCTTTGAATTAAATGTTTCAAAATCATTCTGATAGTACATTGACTTTTAATATCGCAAATATCTTGTTTCTTTCCGACACTCCCGCCAAATGTCGGTTCTTACATACTGTTCGGTGAGCGGGTACGAAATTCCGCGAAAAGGGCCGACTGCTTTACGGCATCAATGCGTATACCATAGCGATCCACTGTAATCACGACAGTGATATATTTACGACAGTGAATTTTACTTAACTGTAGGAGGCTATAAAATCGCAAGAATACACACTACTGCATACAGTCGCATTAATATCTTTATGAATCACTTTTACAACTGAGAGTGATCCTAAAAGGGTTTTCCCCCACATTTACCTAGCATTTGTATTCAATTTCAGCAATTTTGACTGCGAAAGTACAGTTAGTGATTTTCACACTAAGATAATGATACCATTTTTGAGGCAAATTTGTAACCATTCTGATATTGAGAATTGCTTCAAATTTCTTTTTTGACATCTGTACATTTGTGGGGATATTTTTGAAACCAAACCACGCTTATCCATTTTCCCTCATATAACAAACATGCCTTATTGTGTTCTTGTTCATTTCCAAACACTTGATTAGCCACATACATATTTCCATCTATCCCTTAGGTCAACACTGCACAGTTAAGTGTTCTTTTGCTTAACTCTAATCTGGCATGGTAACATCATTTGTTAAGCACCACTCAGCGTAAAAGCCATATCAGCTCTAAATGTGGGCTGGGGGGGTAAAAATAGATGCCATTTATGAATGACTTTGACCAGCTCATTTTCACAGCAACCAAGTTTCCTGTTACTATAGCAAGATGCAGAGAGGGAAGTCACACCTGGGCCAGGCAGAACAAGCAGGACCATGAAGCCAGAACAAGAACGATATATAGTTATAGTTATAGTTCTTACTATATAGCGATAGATAGATAGATAGATAGATAGATAGACAGATAGATAGATAGATAGATAATAGACAGACAGACAGACAGGTAGATAGATAGATAGATAGATAGATAGATAGATAGATAGATAGATAGATAGATAGATAGATAGATAGATAGATAGATAGATAGATAGATAGATAGATAGATAGATAGATAGATAGATAGATAGATAGATAGATAGATAGATAGATAGATAGATAGATAGATAGATAGATAGATAGATAGATAGATAGATAGATAGATAGATAGATAGATAGATAGATAGATAGATAGATAGATAGATAGATAGATAGATAGATAATAGACAGACAGACAGACAGGTAGATATATAGATAGATAGATAGATAGATAGATAGACAGACAGACAGGTGGACGGACGGACGGACAGACAGACAGATAGATAGATAGATAATAGACAGACAGACAGACAGACAGACAGACAGATAGATAGATAGATAGATAGATAGATAGATAGATGGATAGATGGATGGATGGATGGATGGATGGATAGAATTTCCTAGGTTTTTTACCTCAGTCCTTAACGCAGAAATTGACCCTCATAATTAATTCGGTGTATATTTTGAACTGAGCAATACGTTTCCACTAAACGTTATTAAATCGTGGGGAGTGACGAGCTTTTATTTGTGCTGTCAGAGCATCTGACAGCCTCGTTAGCTCCCATTTCGCCCTGTCGGCTCACAGTTTGCCACGGACACAAACCTCCCCTCTCCATTTACCGTGTTATTGCTGCCAGCACCGCGCATCACGATCAGTCACTGGCGCAGCGTCGCTGGCAGGTGTCAATCATTTCATCCTGCATCTACAGTCGATAGAATTTCAGGGGTCAATTCTGCGCGCGCACAAATTTATTCCATCAATTGGCGTTTAATTTTAAAGAATGGAAGACGTTGTCTAAATTATAAGAGAAAACGTTTTCTGTCCATATTAGTCCACCAGCTATGACACCTGTGTGTATTTGGGAATCTGACTTCATACGTCCACTATAGGAATCATTTTGGAATCAGAAAAACTATTGGATCATATATTGCAGATGCCAAATAGTTTGAAATTCTAAAATAATTACATTTATAGATTCGTAAACGCCTCCAAATAGCCTACAATTGTACAACAAATCTGTCAATTAAAAATAACTATCGCATGTTTATCATTAGAGTTTCCATGCATGCCAGATGATTGTTATGAGCGTTGGGCTTGCCGCTAAATCTTTATTCTCTGGCTGTGCTTTCAGATTGTGGGTCGTATTCAGGCTTGTCACATTGATGTAAAGTGAGTTTCTAACACCCAGGGCTTTGCTGTCTGCGCCGGACAAATTGATTGCGATCAGCCTGAGGGAATTCTGCTAATGTCTATGTCCGGGGCCGCGGGGTGGACTGCTTAAATTAAAGAGGGGGAGAGATTCACACATATTGCTCAAAAACCGAAATACACGTAATACGCATCACAAAGCCATCAGCAACTGGGACGACAAGGACCTGAAGGTAGAGATTTGGAGAGACCCCCTATGTACTCATAAAGCAATTAAATACAATCTTAATCTGTTAAAATCTCATTATGGGTGCAGAAAAGTGAGAAATAGTAAGAGTGCTTATGGGGAACTGGTAACGGACTTTTGTTTTCAAGAAGACCCAAGAGAAAAAAACTGAGCTTTGTACATTCAAACCCGACGACAATGCATAACCCAAAATAGTCCGATGTCTATAAACCCTGGTCAATCCTGAACATGTTTTACTGTCTCCAAGCAAAAGCAGCAGTAAACAGAAGATCTATGACATGCTCACGTGCTTCTTCTGCGTGGATAGTTGCGAGTTAAAGGCCGGTCATTAGAGTTATTCCAAAAGCAGACCAAAAGGCATTGCCTGAAAAGCAAGAAAAGTGCACATCCCTTCTGCCTTTTTGGTTGAGACCTGAAAAAGCAGAAGGTATATACTTTAAAAGGCGAATCAATTAAAATGAAATCCATAATTTTACTAATATTTTTAATATAAGACATATAAGGTTTTGAGGTTATACGTGAAACTAAAAAAAAAAAAAAACCTCAGAAATTCATGATAATACCTCGATATAAAATACCTTAAAATATGCTTTAAAACTTTATTGAAATACTTATGAAGTTTACATTCTAAATATTGTAAAGATTGCAAGGAAAGTATTATGCTACTTTTTACGTGATTAGCAATTTTCAGTGTCGTTAATGTTTAGAAAACGTTAAGAACGTATTAAACCAACATAAATATACAAATTGTCTAAATTTTCAAGAACTAGGCACAAATGTCGCAAAAAATTTATTTTATTTTTATCTTGGACTCATTTACACTCACATTTGTCAGCAAAACGTTTCCTTGTGCAGGAAAAATAAAGGGTGTTCTACATAAGGAAAAAATCGAATAAAAATAATGTAAACAAAAATCTTAAATGTTAAATTAAATATAATCACAAACATCTTGTCTGCACATATCAAACTTATTATTGAAACTATAACACTACCTTACATAAAAACTTGTTATTGTTGCTATAGAGTAATATATGTATGTGTGTGTGTGTGTGTAGAGAGAGAGAGAGAGGGAGAGAGGGAGAGAGGGAGAGATGATGCTGCGAGGCCGGCTGAACAGATTTTCCTTCACGCCTGGTCGGGTTCTTGAGAGTGGGGCGTCGTGGAGCAGGGAACGGAGGCACCTGGCCCGGCCGCTGCGCAGCGTCTTCTTTTATTGACAGCATGATAAGCCGTGCGGTTTCCAGCGATCACCTGGAGAACCCTGCAGCGTTGCACGGTTTCTGTGGTCCTTAATTGTGGTTACGTCAAACAAAGGTCTGAATGATGCTCGTGCGCCCCATACCTGCTCCATACGTCCTAAAGAACCAACACAACCCATTCATTTCCTGTGAGACACACCGCGGAACTGTTGCGCATTTACGCACTATGGACAAGTGACATCTGTAGACACGTCATATGAAGTAAATACTCTGTTTCTTCACCTTTATTCCATATTTTAACGGGCTCTGAGCTTCTGTCTTTTAACTGCATAAATATAGTTAAATGCGCAACAGCTCTCCATTCAGGACAAAATAGTCCAGACATAGTCGTAAAGAGCAGGAGTGATGGACACTAAAGAAAACCACACACAGCCAGCTATGTGGAAACAAACACTTTCACTAAACGTGCTGTTGTACCGGTTAACCATTTGATTTTCCACCTGAATGAGTAGGGTAAATAAGATCTCCGTGACGCCTTGGCCAATATTTGCTTAAAAGACGGATAGCAACCTGGGATCAAAAAGAAACACTGGAAAAATAACGTTTACAAATTTCACGTTTTTTTTTATAAAAACAGCCTGGACTTTTTTTTCTTTCAAATATTGATAGGCCTATAGGGTATTCAAAATTGTCAAAACATGCATTTCTGAAATGATTGCAGCAAAGCTAATTATTTTCAATAAGCCTTGTGCATATGGAAAAATATGTGATGTTCTTAATCAGCAAATCAGAATACATACATTTTTTTTTATTATTTTCTTTCTTTTTTAAATCAATAAATTTGTTAGTGCATTTGGAATATATTTTATTCATATTCCTCATTATCATTATAATATTATATTTTAGGTTACGTTAATATCAAATGACTATTTATTATCAATTTTTAAATTGAGTATTTTATATGTTAAAAATAACAATCGCTTAACATTTTGTATCAAAGAAAAGCCCAGAAGCATGTCTTCTTTAGGAAACACATTATTTAAAACAGAAGCATAACACTGCTAATTCTTCACTGGAAATGTAGGGCATTAATCATGCCAGGTCTCGCTAATGTGAGCGCATGGAGTTCCCCATGATGTGTTGCATGCATGGCTGTATGAGAACTATTTTCCAGCGTGACGTTGCGCGTCATCTGACCAATCGGTGGCGAGCTGAGGCTGATATTAAGAGAAAGTTTACAGTGAGTGAGGGTTAGAGCGTTTTTTTAATTCTCACTGATATTTCCACTCCGAACGGGATTCAAACGTGACACACAATCTGGACTCATGAGATCGTTTTAATTCATTTAATCGCAAGGGCTTGAAACAGCAGGATATTGATCAGAAATCAGAAATATCCCGGTAAGTTAAGATCAAATATTGCATGTTTTCCCCCTCCGTCCTCAAAAAAGGAAATGCACGGTCTGTCTTCATTAGGAAAACACGTTTGGTTGCGTCTAAAAGTGTAATCTATGATTGCGATTTCACTATGAATGTCTTATTTGAAAAACTGCATGATAATATATCACAAACCAACTAAAAGATACAAATGATATACATTCATGTATTCACAAAATATTCAGATTGGCTCATAGTGAAACTAGTTGACGGATTTGGACAAGACTATAATGTTTGCATATGGAATGGTTATTTTAGTGAGCTACATTTCCATTAAATTTAATGAATCGCGTCAATTCATTATTGCAGGTACAGACAGCTACAGTACACAAATTACATCACTTCAAAATGCATTTTTAATTTTTTTAAAAATATATTTTTATTAGATTAAAAACATCTTCCGCTCTAAAGAACATTTTTTTGCTTTGACTGAAACGCAAATTATAATGTGATTAAGTTAAAGAAGAAATGTAGAAATGTCAAAATTGTCTCCATTTTCTCAAAGCGATTTAAATGACTAATTTGCTTAAACATTCTTAACACTACTACTAATAATAATTAAAATAATTATGTTATATTTGGTGTTTTTCTAGCCTATTATAATTGAATGTTAAACAATTATTTTGAATGTTAAACAAATTATTATCAAAACATAAAAAATAAATAAAATAAATAATTTAAATAAGTATTACATGAAAAAGATGAAGTAAAAATGGAAATTGGTGGTAAGTAAACTTTGGCCGCAGAACCTTAGCCTGTGCCTATACTGATTTATATTTTTTCACTCTTTTGTTCGTGTTCTCCTGAAGAATGACGCCAGGCCCCCCCCCTTCTCCTTTTCTAAAAAGTTTCCAGAAGACACAGTGACCACTTTACCCAAGAGCGAAACAGCTACGAGATTAGGGATTACTTTTCCGATTTCGTATTAGCAGTAACTAATCCCAATTGGGCTAATTGCTTTGCGTGTAAAATTGCTATCTCAGGGTCCGTGTGATGCGCTGGGGTTGTATGGCCTGGAGGGTGATGCCCCCTGAACTAGACCACATCCTAAATACACCTCATTAACACGGAGAGGATTTACAAGTTATCTAAAGGAGGAATCAACAGCAGGGCACAATTACAAAGCTTAGGGCATTCTTTTTGTCGACCATTTGGAACAATAAAACTGGGTTAGTACGCAGTGCAGTGTCTTTGCAACTTTCGAATAACACTAAAAAAAACAGAGTAGCCTACATTCAAAATGAATAATTTTAAAGCGGATTATTGAGTATAATCGGAAAAGACCAAAACACAGATTAGAAGAGCTAATTGTGGAAACATTTGGAGGAGTAAGACAGAAACTCTGCAGGGCCTGAACAGGGACAGAGCTGTTTATTATCAGTTTCCACTGAGGCTTCATTTTACTCGGCTGTGTCGTTTGTCTCCTTTTTGTGACACAGTCAGGGACGCGATGGTTCTCAGGGGCTCTCATTCACCTCCTAGATAGTTTATTGATCAGCTTCGACTTCTTCCTAACTTTGCATACGTCGGGGAAAGTGAATGCAATTATTACCGTGCCTTTTTTTTTTATCCCCTCGTTTTGCACTCTTGTAGCCTACATTCGCGACTCGAGCTACGACAGAGCTGTTTATTATCAGTTTCCACTGAGGCTTCATTTTACTCGGCTGTGTCGTTTGTCTCCTTTTTGTGACACAGTCAGGGACGCGATGGTTCTCAGGGGCTCTCATTCACCTCCTAGATAGTTTATTGATCAGCTTCGACTTCTTCCTAACTTTGCATACGTCGGGGAAAGTGAATGCAATTATTACCGTGTCTTTTTTTTTATCCCCTCGTTTTGCACTCTTGTAGCCTACACTCGCGACTCGAGCTACGACTGTACAACCGAATAAGTGAATATGCGATAGATATATAGATAGATAGATCAATGCACCTACTTGACATCAATTTGCACAGTTTAGACATAGGCTATAATTATGGAAATAGTATCTAAGTTTAAGACACAAAACACCGAGTTACAGATTTTTTTTGTAGATAGACTTCAACGTGGTGGCTTATTTACTAGAGCTGATACATTAGCAAAAATCAAAACGTAATATGCACTATCCTGCTTGAGCTAATTTGCCTCAGGGACCCGTCAGTTCCTCGTGATTTTATTTGCGCTTTAAGTCACACACCACCACTGATGCAAACACAAAGCACTACTAGACAGAGGTCTTCACTGTTTGCTACTCCTAGGAACAAGCTGTAAAATGAGTGAACAGTGAAATTAGGGGAAAAAATCCGGCCACGTGGACACGGACCTATCCTCCACGCATGAGTGTCAACAAAAGCACGTGGAGTGTTTGCGTTTGTTTTAGCCAGGTGCACCAGGGACCTTTTGCAAGTGCACTTAATGCACAGAGCAAACAGGTTCTCCTTTTGAATTCACAGCTGTCAACAGGTTGCTTTCTTGTATCAGTGTCATGGAGGGCCAGATCTCTCAGAACCTAAAAGCCTCAAGCAGCAAACAATCACTCAGGAATATTCAGTAAAAACGCAGATTTTCGTGGGAGAATTGCTGTAACATTTTACAATAGTGTCCATTTGACACACATTACATGTTCAAATAATAAAACATGGTGGCAGAAACTGCTAGTAAATTCACAAACAATTACAAAGAAACGGCAAGTAGCCTAACAAATTGAATTAAACGCAAAAATGTAGAAAAACTGTAAAACATACTCCAGTAATCGGTCTTTTATTTGTATAACTTCGAAACATCTTTTTTTTTTTTTTTTACAATGTATAGTAAGTATAGTATATAATGTATAGTACTACAATAACATCAATACAGTTTTTTTTAAATATAGGCTAATTCAAATAGAACTGTATTATTCAGTAGCTGCTTATGTAAACACTAACGTACTGTAAAACGTGACCTGCATATTCACACTTTTGAGAGCCAATTGTAATGAGAAAACACATAAGATAAAAGAGAGAAACACTATAAAACACACACACACAAAAATTCTGAGAGAGCTCAAGCCCAGTGATGAGATATAAGCAGTGCATCTCACAGAAACAGACTGAAGCAATCCAGCACCATATAAAGCAATATTGAGTGAGCTTGAGAAGGGGCGCTCAGCATTTGCATGCGCGGACTGATTAGTTGGTTCAAAAGTGGCCTGTTTTCTGTTCTGTGATGGCAGAGGGTCAGTGCTTCTCTAATGGGCCGGTAAAGCGCTGCAAGCGGGAACAGACAGACTAAATAAATCAGTACTATCACCAATCAGCATAGGTGTGTTCAGCTCTGTCTCTCTCTCTCTCTCTCTCTCTCTCTCTCACTGCGCGAGCCTTCACTTTCTCACTCTCTCTCACTCACTTCACATGCGAGCACACACACACTCTCAGTCCCTGAGCAGTCCTGACATCTCCGCTCACTGTCAATCTGTGTCTCCTTCGCAGGGAATTTCCTTCCAGATAGAGGAACGCTGGAAAAACATATATTCTTAGAAGAAATTACTACCGGAGACCAATTGTTTATTTCCCTGTTTCACCAGTTTGCTCGGAAGGGCTCAGGCGGTGGAGCAGAATGCCTCAAAAAGGTGAGTGCGCGTGTTAAAACGAAAAGTTAGTTGTTAGTATGGGATCCAGAATTGTATTGAAGTGATCCACCACATTTTTATTAACTAAATAACCACATAAAGCTGCGCTCTCAGATTCTGCTGTAGCCTATTTGTTTGTCTATTTTTTTTTAGACACAAGCCACTGCTGCATGTGGATAGTAAATGTGTATCTATGAGAGGAAAGTGTTAGAAGTCACATTAGGCCCGAACAGTGTTTTTTTATTTTTTATTTTTTTGCGGAGCACGGGAATGCAATGACCCGTTGAGGAAAGGTGTCAGTTTGATTCATCAGCCGAGCGCCTTCTTAAAGATTTGCCTGAATCTCACGAGGACCTGCCTGTTTGTTAGTCTTTGCATTTTAAGAATAGCCTATTAATATATAGAGTATACGATTTAAAAAAAATAGTCCAGATAATATAGTTCAGTGCTATTGGACAAATGCACCGTCAAGACTAAAGCTTGTCACTTCTATGTTAAATATGTAGCCTAAAAATAAACATCAATATATTGCCCGAATGCAATTAACTAAATAAAATGATTTAGTAATTCACAAAATTTGATTGACTTAAAATTCTTTAAACCATAACAGCGGACTCGTTTATTTTAGAATCCAGCATATATTCACCAGGCCTGCTTATTCTACTAAATGTACTTAGTTTTTCTATGGCATTGGGACGCTCAAGTCCTCATAAACATTGACTAAATAAATGTAGCTCCAAATAACAAAAGATTTCCCCATCGATGGCAGTATAAGATGATTAGGGCATGTTAATGTCAGATCCTTCAAAACTTCCCACTGCGCTTGTGTACACATCCAGATGCATGTCTGCATGTGAATGATGTTTATGGAGAACACTGTTTCCTGAATACGCATGTTTAATTAAAGCAATTGTAGTTAAGGATTACACAAACGAAAGAAATGCAGATGAGATCCTAGTTAACCTCATAAACAACAACAACAGTCTCCTATACGACGTTAGATAAATCATTAACGGGAACACGCAGAGTCTCAATGCACGTACAGCGAGTGCGTATTAAACAATTAACATTTTACTGTGATTAAGAGTGATTAAGAGATTTAATCGGTACATTAGGTTTTAAAGGTGTTTTGAATTGCGGGTTGTTTCTATTTCACGAAACTTTTTTTTTTATTTTTTATTTTAAATGAGTCTTGTTATATTCATTTTATTTATTTATTTTTTATAGATACGACAATATCAACATTGATGAAGGCATATGACATATGTATTTAAAAATAAATTAATTTTAAAATCAGAAAATTACGCAAAAATATTTAAATTGCATATGTAAATAGTAAAAAGTTTCTATATCTTTGTAAATTAAGAAAATGTAAGAGATTAATGTAAATAAAATTTGGAGAAAAAAAATCAACAAAATGTTGCAGGGAAAAAAAAACTTTAGAACACTTAATTTAAGTGTAAAAGAATGCTTATTAAAATTATTTAAATGTTCTGATAAGTTAAAGTTGATAAAACTTAGTTTTACATGTTAAATGAACATTTTATCAGGCACTAGTTCTTCAGTCTTGGGAAGAGAGCGAATGGAAACGGACACACCGGTTTTGTTATTTCAGCGTCGGGAGAGAAAATGAAACGAAAGACTTTCCTTCCCTGGGCCCCTTTTTAGCAATGTCACTGAATAGATCCTTTATTGCAATTGTTTTTTTCCAATTGAGCACCCTACTGGGCTGTTGCATCCTTTTACAACCCCTAACAACCCACACCCGTTACACAAACACCTCCAGATATTTATAACGCGAAATTACTTTTCTATTTCCCCAAACAGCACAAACAGAAACACGCATTGGGGTTCGGGCACCGGGGTCATGGCCGTCAGGAAAGTGACAGTGGATGTTGTGTGTGTGTGTGTGTGGATGGTCGTCTGGGGGGCAGGGTGCCCTCGGCTCTTTGTATTCAGGCAAGTATTGGTGCGTTTGGTGGGAGGTTGTGTTGCTAGTTGCAGAGGCCGAGTTGTGCTGGCTGGGTTTGGGTATAGAAGGTAAAAGAGGCGCATTGTTGAGCTCCAGCAGGCTTTGTTAGGATCCTCTCACCGCCTCCACTTACAGCGTGTGTCACTGTACACTTTTGACGGGAAGATCTAAAGAGGAACATATTTTTTTACAGACCACCAAGAAATTGAGACGCTAAAACTATACTTTTATATTTAATAGCGCAGGTTAAGTTTTTCTATTTTATGTGCCAAAAATAAACAAATGACAGGTGCAAAAGACTGCGCAGCCTATAAAGTACCTATATTACAAATAAATAAATAAATAAAATTGGCTTTGTATGCATTTAAAATAGGACTGAATACAAGTCATTCTAATATTACTCTTTTGCTCTATCCTAGGAATGATCTAAATAGTCAGACGCAAATGAAGGGCTAAATTGTTTTAATCGGACAGTCAACTCTGTTACCAGGCAAGTTTTTAACGCTGAAATTCACCTAGAGAGGATTATTACCAAATACATCACTTGACTCCTTTATGCGTAGAGATGCATCGGACATACATGCAACGCCGCAATTGTTGCAAAACTGCAATAAAAAAAAAAAATGTGGATTTCACAACTAACCCTATTTATTTTCTTTGTCATAAATAGAATACCATAACCAACCCACGTGGGAATCAGGAGTGGCGTCCATGATGCAAAACAGTAAGTGCAATTCTTATGTGTATTTTCTTATTAATAATGATAGCTGTTTATTCAATGGCTGATTGTTTTATTTTCATCTACGATTAAATTTGAATTGCATTGCATTTCTGACGGGAATTAAATATTGAATTATGGTAAAATTGTGAGGCGTTAAAATCCTTACAGAAAATTCCAACACTTTTTTATTATTACTTCGTGTCGATATTTAAAAGAAAAGCTATACGGATGCAAACTGCATTTTACATACATGTCAAGCATAAATAAATGAAATGCTGATGGGGGAGGAGATGTTTATTTATGCTTGAGTTGGTAACAAATGCAGCTCTGGCTGGATTCATGCAGAAAATAGTTGCCAACTTCTACAGAGGACTTGACAGTGCCGAAAAAGCTAATGCACGAAAAGGGACACACGAAATAGTTTGATGATTTCAGGATTTGATTTCAGGATTTTACGTGCTTGCT
>NW_015541310.1:30267-36285 GCF_001515605.1 Sinocyclocheilus anshuiensis | reverse complement strand
TGATAGGGGGGGGGGGGGGGGAAGAGAGTTATGTTATTCTGTAAACGGCACAACATCACTTAGTTTATGCATTTGTCTCTTGCCTTAGGATCTGACATATGATAAATGCTTCTGGAATGATTTCTTTGTGATTATGTAATGTAGTTATACACTGGTCAGTCCTATGGAAATATAAAACAGAACTCAAATACTGAATAATAAAATATATAGAAAGATACAGTGAGGAATGTGGCAGGATATTTTAAAATATATGTAATTAAATGTAAAAATACATATCACATTTAAATGCATGCACCAAATTTTTTGTTTTAAATCTCCAATTTGGCCTGGATATTTAGCATTGATGTTCGAAATTCACAACATATGTTTCCCTATTAGTAGGGGAGCAATAAAATACAAGTCTCATTATGACTGCCACCAGGCCAGATCTACAGTCCTACACCATGGGGAATTATATGATTATTAAGACTTAACCTTTGAACTGTGAAATGACAGGCCGGGTCATGTTTCTCTGTGATGGTGACATCAATCAAATGGATTCATTTGATAAACATGCACGCCTTCTTATACGTTCAAGAGTCTATTAAATCCATCTAATCCAGGAATTACTGAAGAGCGAGAGGATGACAGTGGATTATTCCACTGGATTTGGACCGATTACCACACGTCTGCTGTGCACAAATTAGTCCAGTTGGATGTGGTATTTAAAATTTAGGGTTTTAACTGAATAGGTTTTATTCATGACATGCCTGAAAAACCAATGAGTTTCAAAGGCTCAGAGCTGCACATTTTCACTTTTTTGTCCCCCACTTTAAATGGAAGATATTTCAAATTTAGAGGCTCTTTTCAATGGTGCATTTCCCACAACAGGACTGTAGCAGATGTGGGGTTTGTTACAAACAGTACGACGGACTGAAAAAAAAAAAAAGCTTGGTCAGTTTTAATATGTTTAGAAACATGCACGCCTCTGTCCTCTTGCCCATGCATTGCCCCTATAGCTAGAAATAAAACGAAGCCTCCCTTGAAGGCAAGAAGAGCAGGATCCAATTTTGTCTGATATCCAAATGCAGACAGAAAGGGTCGTTTTATCATGCTACTATTTGTCGTGACGATGCGTTTTTCAAAAGCAGAGCAGTGTCATATAAAGTGACAGTCCTGCCACAAGTACTTCAGCTGATCTTTTCAATGAGCCTTCCATGCATGATCCGAGGCAACCTCCGCCTATTTCCAGAAATTAAGCTCAAACTTGACGTGCAGCTAACTTTATTCTAAAGACAAATGTCAGAGAGTCTCATCATATTTTCCCCCCTCTTCTTCTTCTATATTTGGAGCTTATTTATTGCTTAGGAGCTCGGGCTCCTGCAGTCAGACGAGAGAGGAGCAGAGAGCTAGAGCACACACACACTCTGGGGAGGCTTTTCGTAGGGAGTTTTGTTTGCTCGCTTTGAATTGACTTTTCACTGGACTTTCACATCGCATCAAAAATACACCGAACTGGTATGCGCTTTTCATATTCTTCTGAGCTTTGCGGGTCCTGCTTTGCTTTAATATGTAGTTATTTCACACATTGCTGTTATGATGGAAAGCATCACTGTCGTATGCTTGGACTCTTTCAGACTGGCTGTTGCACTTGAATGCCGACGGGTGCTTATTTATTAGGGATTTGATTGTCTGGTGTGAACGAGAGTTTCCAAACACTGGTGCACGGTCTTGCGGAAAGCTGTTCTCTTGAGGACAGTTTGATTATGAAATTTCAGTTCACTTGAATGGAGATGTTCATTTCATCAGTCGGTTGTGTGCGTCGATTGATTCCAGCCTAGCGCATGACATTCAAATGTTGATTTACAGGGCACAACGACTTGTGTAACAGCTTTCAAAACTGTTGGTTTAACAAATGCAAAACTTGGTTTGGATTATTAACGATGGTCAGATAAAGTTGATTATTAATTGAAAAAATAATGATAAATTTTCCTTTGTTGGTCACACAAAATATATCACATGACTGAATCACCAGGGAATTTTTAAAGGTCAGATCAGATAGCTTAACAAATGCACATTTTTACTTTTTCCATTGTATATTTAAGATATTTAAAATTTAGAGGCTCTTTATTATTCATTTAAAAAATGCAAGTTTCCTTTGTTTGTCACACTTACTTGTCTAAGCAGCAAAATGTATTTAATGAGCAATTATTTAGTTGTTATTTCACTGTTGTTGATTTATTATATAACATGGACATTGTGATGTAAAAATACACTTTTTCAGTCTCATCTGACTTGGTTTGTCAGTAACGCTGATCAAAGAAAAGCTCCAAGAAGTGGAGCTTTATTCTGGACAATGGGACACCTATTGAGGGAATGTTTTCGAGTGGAAAGACGAGCCAATTTGTTATGTCTCCATGTGCCACAGGTCACAGTGGCGTCAACCAGCTCGGCGGGGTGTTTGTGAACGGCAGACCGTTACCGGACTCCACCAGACAGAAGATCGTCGAACTCGCTCACAGCGGAGCGCGACCCTGCGACATCTCCAGGATTTTGCAGGTGACCGTGAAGCCCATTTGTACATCCACAAACTTCATAGGTGCTAGTGGAATAATAACACTTAGTTACAAGTCAAAATCACGGTCACTTTCAATCAAGTAGTGCAGCTAAATAAAATGGATCACACATTATGCATTCAAAGAATGTGCTATTCAGTTGTATTGCGCAGCAAACAAACAAACACTAACGTAAAGTGTGACCCGAAACGTAATGAAATCATCCTAGCAATTTTAAGGCATATTTTCTGTGTTCATAGACCCATGATGATGCAAAAGTCCAACTGGACAATAAGAACGTAAGCGTATAACCGTTTGAAGTACATTACATTATTTCAATTTAGTTTTAAATAATGTATGTGAATTGTGTATATTGCTGTCCATTCAGGTGTCCAATGGGTGTGTGAGCAAGATTTTGGGGAGATATTATGAGACCGGCTCCATCCGACCACGAGCCATCGGAGGCAGCAAACCGAGGGTAGCGACGCCTGAAGTGGTCAGCAAAATAGCGCAGTACAAGAGGGAGTGTCCCTCGATCTTTGCCTGGGAAATTCGGGACAGGCTGCTGTCTGACGGGGTGTGCACCAGCGATAACATACCGAGCGTAAGAGCAAATAACGCTTCATTTGCAAACGTCACTCTGCACTTCTTACGTCAATAAAAAACTTGTGCTTGCAATTTAGATAAATAGATACACTTTTACATTTATCCATATTGAAAGAATATACCGGATTATAAATACAAATAACATTCACGAAGAGAGCTACAGTGAAATAATATGCTGCTTTAAGGCTGAAACACACAGCACTTGAGTGACGGTCTGCTTTATACCTTTCAGGTGTCGTCGATAAATCGAGTCCTACGCAACCTGGCTAGCGAAAAGCAACAGATGGGTGCAGATGGCATGTACGACAAGCTGAGAATGCTCAACGGGCAGACCGGCACATGGGGGACTCGCCCGGGATGGTACCCTGGTATGTCCGTGCCAGGACAACCAAATCAAGGTGAGACAGTCTAAAAGCAATAAGAGCATCACTGTCAGCAGCTGAGTTGGAATAACAATAACACATAAACAACAAAAAGGAACAGCAACAACAAAGCAAGTGCATCAAAAATAAATAAATAAATAATAAATAAAAACGGCAAAAAATAAACAACAAATAAAAAAAATAATTAATTAAGAATAAATAAATAAATTAATGATTATTAATATACATTTTAATATTCTAAATAGTTTTGATAACAACAACAACAATAACAGCATCAGTATTTATCATACAAATATTAATTATTTGTATTTTTTTTACTATCCCATATTCTACTATAATATTTATACTGAATTTTTATGGCAATATTCAATATAATAAATTGTAATATATATTAAACTATTATTACTAATTAAAAATTGAAAAATGAAAGTATAATGTATATTAAACTTATTACTAATAGTTTAATAACATATATACAGTATATCTATATATGTGACCCTGGACCACAAAACCAGTTATAAGGGTCAATTTAATTTAGTCATAAGTGTCATTTTTTTTAAATTGAGATTTATACATAATCTGAAAGCTGAATAAATATGCTTTCCATTGATGTATGGTTTGTTAGGATAGGATAATATTTGGCCAAGATACAATAATTTTAAGATCTGGAATCTGAGGGTGCAAAAAAAATCTAAATATTGAGAAAATCGCCTTTAAAGTTGTCCAAATGAAGTTCTTAGCAATGCATATTACTAATCAAAAATTAAGTTTTGATATATTTACGGTAGGAAATTTACAAAATATTTTCATGGAACATGATCTTTACTTAATATCCTAATGATTTTTGGCATAAAAGAAAAATCAATAATTTTGACCCATACAATGTATTTTTGGCTATTGCTACAAATATACCCCAGCGACTGGTTTTGTGATCCAGGTTCACATATAGTGTATAATGATGTTTATATTATACATTATTATTAATTTAGCATAATAGTATTTTAAGTAACACTTTACAATAAGCTTTCATTTAACAACAGTTAACTACATTAGTTAACATGAACTAACAATGAAAAATACTTCTAAAGCACTTATTAATCTTATTTAATGTTAATTTCAACATTTCCTCATACTTTATTAAAATCAAAAGTTGTATCTGTTAATATTATTTAATGGACCTGTGCTGACACGAACTAACAACAAACAGTCGTATTTTTTAAATAACGGTAAAACAGATGAATAATTACTGTAAGAAATGTACTGCTCATTGTTAGTTAATGCATTTACTAACATTAACTAAATGGAACCTTATTGTAAAGTGTTACTGTATTTTTTTTTTCTACTGAAAAAGTGTTTGAAATATGTGAAATGTTAAAAAATACATTTGCAGTCATTAGGTCTATAAGTCAATCCATCTGGAGACACATTAGATTAATATACAAAATGTAGAACAGCGTGCCACTGGCAAACGTAAATGGGAAAAGGCCACTCGTTAATTGAGGAGTTAGTGCTAATTAATCGCTCATTGCAATACGGCTTCTGTCTGGCTCTTGGATCTGCGTGACTAGGAACAGAGTTTTCGGCGGAGGTGTCCATGCGCTACCACCTGCCCCCTTCCCCTGCCACTGCCCTCCACATCATTTACGCCCCATGGGGAGTGAGAGAAAAGCACTGCGTGTCCCGGGACAAAAGATGTTTCTGTCACATGCAAGAATTTGTGACAGGCACAGCTCTGTCTCTCTGTAATTGCTCATTAGAGGTTGCTTTTCTTTGAGGGAGCGAGAGAACATGTACAGACTTTTGGTTAGAGGAGACAATGAAAAAAAGTTTAGCTGATGAATAGTTAGTTTCTAATCAGGTTGATGTATCCGAATCCTGCGTGTGGATGTTCACAGTATCACAAACACTATCTTAGAACATTAATATTTAACAAGAAAAATGCAAATGATCACTTACTAAATGCAAATAATTCACCCCTAAAGTTAAATTACTCACCCTTATGTCATTCCAAATGAGACTTTTAAAGACCTAATCATTTTAAAGACCTATCATACAGGTTCAAAAGACTTTGAATATAGTGTGTAATACTGTATTGACAATTGTTATTGTGCTTTTATATTATAATTATATTATTGTGCTGTTATTGTAAATTTATGCTATTGAGCTTAATGACTCCAACTCTGAACAACAAACCAAAAAAAAAAAAAGATAAAAAAATGAATGAATCAATTAAAAAAATAACAGCATACAGGTTTTTATATAGTTAACTAAAACTGAAACCATTGAACACATTTTTGTTACTTGAAATAAAAGTTAACTGAAATAAAATATTATAAACAAACACAAACTACTAAAAATGACAAAAACACATTTTTGTTACTTGAAATAAAATAAAAGTTAACTGAAATAAAATCAAATATTATAAACAGACACACACACACACACACACACACACACACACACACACACACACACACACACACACACAAACACAC
>NW_015541310.1:27903-30236 GCF_001515605.1 Sinocyclocheilus anshuiensis | reverse complement strand
GACAGACAGACAGACAGACAGACACACACACAGACACACACACACACACACACACACACACAAAACCTACTAAAAAACAAAACAACAAAATTACTAAAACTTTAAAATTAAAAAAAGAAAACAGACAATCTAAAAATAAAAACTGATTCAAAATATTAATAAAACTATTAATAGTGTCAATGATAGAAAATAACACTGGTTTTTCCATTGTATGTTAACTTTAATGGCTGCAATATAACAAAGAGTGAAAAATTTAAGGGGGTCTGAATACTTTCCGTACCCACTGTAAACTCGCAACTGTGAGTTATAAAGTCAGAAATGTGTGATATAAACTTCCAGTTGTGTTATACAGTCAGAAATGCGAGATACAAACTCATGGTTGTATGAAAATGTCAGAATTGTGAGCTGACATTTTTTCTCAGAAATGGACTTGCAATAGCGAGTTTATATCTCAGACATTCTAAGATAGAGGTTAGAATTGTGAGATAATATCACAATTATCTTTTACATTTTTATATTCTGTGGCGGAAACAAGCTTCCATGTTAACCAGCTAGTCACTGCAGGTGAAACAGCCTGGAATGCACTTGTTCTGATTGGAGAGACTTCTCTATCCCATGCTAAAGCAAGCAAAGGTCTTTCAATGGTCATCTCCTGTTGAACGTATAAATCCTAACTGGCGTTTAACAGGCCCGGCCTGGGTTCTTTGATTAATGACAGTGGTGTGTAGAGGTTAACATACTGAACTGAAAGCTCTGTTGACTAGATCCTTGTGTTATACAATGCTGAGCACTGCACGCCTCTCTTTTTGTTGTTCCTTTCCAATTGTGCCCTCGGGAGAATTTGAGCCTGACGAAAAAGGCCTGGCAGCCCATCTCTGTCTGCAGTTTAATGGTTCCCCTCATTCTTCTGGTGGTATTGTGTCATGGAGAAAAGCAGCTCTCTATTCAAGTGTTGGTGGTCACCTCAATAGGTCCCTGGACACCCATACGGTGAATAGCACTAAGAATGCCTATACATTATATGTGCTGCATATGAAAACATCCAAGGGAGCTTGAGGATGATTCAATGTGTTTCTTTTGGCACTTTGTTATGGAACTATGCAGATGATGCTGACAATTCCTGCCCTGAATCTAGAGGCGTATTCACAACCAAGACAAATTATATTATAAAGTAGTAGTGCTGTCAAATGATTAATCGCGATTAATCGCATTCAAAATAAAAGTTTTTGTTAACATAATATATGTGTGTGTACTGTGTTTATTAATTATGTATATATAAATACACACACATTATGGATAGCTGGCCAATCACAGCACACCTCGCTTTTAAGACCGATGAGTTTTGTAAAAATCGATGCGTTTCAGAAAGGTGGGGCATAGAGTAGAAACAATAATGTACAGTATGTGGAAAATAATGTGTTTTTTGAACCTTAAACCGCATAAACACATTTCATTACACCAAATACACAAAATAATGTTCTATTTAGCAACATCATATGACCCCTTTAATCATTTGACAGCACTCATTTTATAAAATAACTAAATAAAATATTTTATTATATTTAATTTATTGTGTTTTTTTTAATACTGTGTAAATTATTTGTGCAACTCAGTCATGCAATTTTTTAATTTTTTTTTTGGGCATTGAATTGAAGCTAAATAAAAATCTTAAACTTAAAAAACTACTTAGAAATTGCCTTGGCAACTAACTGAAATACATACACTTAAGTTGAAGTACTAAAACTAAAATTGAAATAAAAATTAAGCTATATAGAAAAATTAAACTTAATAATAATGATAAAAATAAAAATGACAAAAGCACAGGTAACACTTTACAATAAGGTTCCATTTGTTAACATTAGTGACTTGCATATGATTTAACATGAACTTCATACTTATTATTCTTAGTTAATGTTAATTTCAGTATTTACTAATATATTATTAAAATCAAAAGTTGCACCTGTTAGTACTATTTAATGGCCTTGAGCTAACATGAACTAACAAAGAATAGCTTTACTTTTATTAACTAACATTAACAAATATTAATAATTATATAACAAATGTATTGCACATTGTTAGTTAATGCATTAACTGGCATCAACTAATGGAATCTTACTGTAAAGTATTACCAAAGCACATAACAAAATTGACTAAACTTAAACTAAAATGAAAAAAAAAAAAAAAAAAAAAAAAAAAAAAAAAATTGTAACTAGTAAAAATGGCAAAACAAAACTACAACTACATTACTAAAACTTTAACTAGAATTAAAATAAAAATGGAAGATATAAAAATAAAAGCAAATTTAAAATATTAATACCAATATAATAGTATGT
>NW_015541310.1:25855-27180 GCF_001515605.1 Sinocyclocheilus anshuiensis | reverse complement strand
CTAAACTTAAACAAAAAAAAAAAAAAAAAAAAAAAAAAAAGTAAAGAAAATAATATTACTAAATAGTATATAAATAGTTCTAAAATAACACTGATGCAACATGGTGTGAATTGACTCAAGGTTATGAAAATATGGTGTGTGTGTGTGATCTACAATTCTACATCTTTTTCATCTTTTTTTGCAGATGGTTGCCAGCAACAGGACAACGGTGGTGAGAACACTAACTCCATTAGCTCAAACGGTGAGGATTCAGATGAGACTCAAACGCGCCTGCAACTGAAAAGAAAACTGCAAAGAAACAGAACGTCGTTCACGCAGGAGCAGATCGAAGCCCTGGAAAAAGGTGAGCGTCAAGTGTAAGCATTAACAACAAATGTCTGCCATACCCAGCTGAGGGACACAGAGTAACACGCTTTCCCATCGGTTTTTAGAGTTTGAAAGAACCCACTATCCAGATGTTTTCGCAAGAGAAAGACTTGCAGCAAAAATCGACCTTCCGGAAGCTAGAATACAGGTGAGATTAGTGCAACTTTAAAACCAGGGCATCTACTGCATGTTCACTGTTGCTATGGTTTACATCTGCTGATCTTCTCTGTGTCGCAGGTATGGTTCTCAAACAGAAGAGCGAAATGGAGGAGGGAAGAGAAGCTGAGGAACCAGCGACGACAAGCCAGCAACTCCTCCAGTCACATTCCCATCAGCAGCAGTTTCAACACAAGCGTCTACCAGGCAATCCCACAACCCACCACTCCTGGTGAATGACACACCACAACCTAAACATATAAGACATGCAATAATGCCTTCACACCAAAGTCCAAATGTTTGATGCAAACAAGATTTTAGATCTCTTTTACACAAATATTGTACAACAGATGTCAGAACAATTAATTAAATCTTTTATTATGAAAACGAAAATGAACATAGCTTTGAATTATCTACTTGAGTCATTTAGTTGCATCAAAAGCTTAACTTTTTGTAAGATTCCTTTTCTCCTGAAATAAGTCTTAAAAATATAATATAATTAGTGCTGTCAAATGATTAATCGCGATTAATCGCATCTAAAATAAAGGTTTTTGTTTACATAATATATGTGTGTGTACTGTGCATATTTATTATGGATATATAAATACACACACATGCACGTATATATTTAAGAAGAGAATGTTATGTTTATATATTAAATATATTTATATATAATATAAATAGTATAAATATATGCATGTAAATACACGTAAATATTTTCAAAATATATACACACGTGTATTTATATATACATAATAAATATACACAGTACACACAGATATATTATGTAAACAAAACCTTTT
>NW_015541310.1:19741-25641 GCF_001515605.1 Sinocyclocheilus anshuiensis | reverse complement strand
ATATAATATAATATAATATAATAAAATTTAATTATTTATAATAGTTTTATTTATTTATATTAATTACATTTATTAATTTGATTATTTATCATATTATTTATTGTTACATATATTAAATGTTTTGTATGTATACAAAATATAATAATAATAATAATAAAATACTTTTGTGTCAATTATTCACAATGAACTCATTGTTAACTAAAACAAATAAATATTAGTTTGAAAAGCACTTCAACCATGATAAACTCTTTTTCCATCATTTTAAATAATTTTGTAGTATACAAAACATCATCCTTGGGTTACACAAATATTGTTCAACAAATATCGGATGTAGAACAGTTAATTCAAAGTATTCAAACTATAATTAAAGAACAATCATTTAGCTGCGTCAAACTTGGTGTGCGAAGGCTTTACATTTTGGTAGATTCACTCCAGCTATTATAATCGAAATCTTTCATAACTAAAGGATGACATTTTTGAGTATGCGATATTTACTTGATAAAATGTGTAAACCATGTGATATTTTTTTTGTCTTTACCAGTGTCCTTCACAACAGGGTCCATGCTAGGCCGATCAGACACGGCTCTGACCAACACGTACACGGGTTTGCCTCCGATGCCCAGCTTCACAATGGCTAACAACCTGTCTATGCAGGTGAGTAGCGTTACGAACACAAGTTTCCTCCTCTACCCTTGATAACTCGATTAATGTGCTGTGTGTGATGCTTCCTTAAATGTCTCCCATTCCATCATTTAACGCAAACTCCTCTGTTATAGATACTAAAAAGCTATATATTTACAGTATATACATATATTCTTGTTTTTTATAGCCAAGCCAGACATCTTCCTATTCCTGCATGCTGCCCACCAGTCCGTCCGTGAATGGGCGAAGCTACGACACATACACACCCCCTCATATGCAGGCACACATGAACAGCCAAACAATGGCAACTTCTGGTACCACCTCAACAGGTAGGCAGAATACGTTCATTGTGCGTTTAACGAACTCGCCCTTGATCAACTGGCACATTTATACTACCGTTCAGAAGTCTGGGGTTAGAAATATTTTTGATTGGCAAGAAATGAGCAGCAAGGACCAACATTACATTGACCAAAAGTCACAGTACAGACATTTATAATGTTACAGAAGACTTATATTTCAAATAAATGCTGTTCTTTTGAGCTTTCTACTCAAAGAATTCTGAAAACCGGTGTTTCCACAAAAGTATTAATCAGCACAACATTGATAATAATAAGAAATGTTTCTTGAGCAGCAAATCAGCATATTAGAATGATTTCTGAAGGATCATGTGACACTGAAGACTGGAGTAATGATGCTGAAAATTCAGCTTTACATCACAGGAATAAATTACGTTTTAAAATATTTAAAAATAGAAAACAGTTATTTTAATTTGTAATAATGTTTCGCAATATTACTATTTTTACTGTGTCAAATAAATGTAGCCTTAGTGAGCATAAGAGACTTCTTTTAAAAACATTTAAAAATCTTCTTAAACTTTTGAACGGTAGTGTATTATGCATATGCTCTTTTACCAATTTATTGTTCACGGTTTATATGAATTGCCCTAAAATTATATTTAATTTTAAATGCATGATTTTGTGCATCAAAAATTGTGTTTCTTTGTTTCTCACCCATTTTATGTACCATTTTTTCCCTTCACAGTCCCTTTCAGTGAAACTTAGTGAAAATCTAAAGAAGTTTTTCCATGATAAAGATCCTTTTGTGCAATGGAAAGATTCCATGGATCTTGTCTGTTTTACTTTGAACCATCAATGCCAATATAGAACCTTTATCTTAAATAGGGTTGAAAAACCATTTTACTTAAAAAAACAAAAAAACATCCCTTTCAATGTTTAATTTTAAGTTCAATACTTCTTTAATCATCACATCACAAACCTGTTTGTTAAAGAGCATAAAAAATATGATAACACAAAGGGATTTACAGTCTTCTGGAGTGTCGCCTCATTTTAAATGCGGTTACATTTCTTCATATGGTCAAACATGGTCAAAACAGCAAATTAAAGGTGTGGTAAGCGATTTCTGGTAGCCAATGTTGACATTTGAAATCACCAAAACAAACACGCCCCTACCCTGAAAGTGTCTCGCCCCTATTTTGACAGCTCCGCCCCACACATACGTACGCAACCCATGCAACGATTAGTTCTGTGAATTTAACAAAGCAAAACCAATGTAACAGCGTGTCTACACCGAACGCGAGTGGCGCGGCGCGACAAAATACTATAGAACTCATTATAATCAGTGATGCTGTCCACACCATAGATATATATACATATCTATGGTCTACACTGGATGCGGCGCGGCACGACATGACGAATCCCCGACAGAAAACTGCTGCTGTGTTCTATTTATGACGTATTGACACAAATTTCAAATGATTTTCAACAGTCGCTTTGTCGCGTCCAGTGTAGACAGACTTTAGCTGTTGCGGCGCAGACACGGTGTTACTCACCTCACCCAGAAACAAAGCAACCTCGAAGTCCAATTGCAGGCCTTCCGCTCCTTGAGTTCTCTCCAGTGCTGGAAAGCTGATCCAATATTTACACGGGTCCTACTTCTTGCCTTAAGCCTTCTTTTGTTCCGCAGACGTTTTCCTCTTTTGTTTTTTATCCGCCATCTCTATCTTTCTGTCGCTCGGCTCGCTAATGTCCGTCCTGTGCACTGAGTGCTCTCTCCTCCGCATCATGAGTAGACATGCCCCTTACTGCTGATTGGCTACACGTTTGTTTTGCTACTCGGCCTGAATCAGTTTTCTAAAGCGTTTTTGAAAAATCGCTTACCCCACCTTTAACGGACAACACCAACGTCTCAATCCAGGTTCATACATAACATCAAAGCTTAAAGTTTGCAAGCGAACATGTTTCTGACCTATATTCAATCTCTACTTATAGGACTCATCTCCCCTGGAGTGTCTGTCCCTGTCCAAGTTCCCGGAACTGAGCCAGACATGTCTCAGTACTGGTCAAGATTACAGTAAAGAAAAGAGTTACTTCGCCCTTTGACTTCCACACAGAGACTAAGAGAGAACCTGGACCTCTTCAGCAGTATTTCCACAAACACACAGACACACACAAACAAATACCAGGACGAGGAAGCGTGTGGACTCTTTCCACGGTCTGGAAACTTTGCGGCACTACCTTTAAGAGGAAAAGCGGACGCTTAGACTTAACGGAACAAAAACAACAAACCTCTGCTACATCCACGATCTCCATTTTTTTTTGTCGTATTTGTACATTGGCATTTACAAGTAAAGATGAAAAGACAATTCAACAGCCAAAAATATGTTGGCGGAGCACGACATATTGTGACTGTTTTCTAATATCAGGATGACGGATCAGACTTCAGGCCCATATCAAAGCAGCGAAGCAGAAACATACCAACAGGAAACGCCTATTCGTAGATATTTTCACTCTGGGAGAGTTAACGGCTAAAAATCAACCCTCAACGGCTTCAATTAATAACACTATTGTATCTACAAAAGGAACAACAGCCATTATGTAAATGACTGAGTACTTTATAATTACGTATGAGGGTTTGGAGTCGGGTAGACGGATTCTGAGGCCGTTCGTGCTCGATCATTTATAACTGTGACGTCAGAGGAACGGGAAGTTATAATAACATCAAAATAACATTCATCCATTTTGCTACTGTCCAATTGTAAGTATTTGTTCTCCCTAGAAATTTCCTCCCGGAATTATCGCGGAACATAAATATATTCTCACTTTTATTGCCCCCGAGAAAAATCTATAAATGTTTTATACAGATTTTCATGCATCGTTAAAAAAAAGGAAAAAAACTTTTCTTTAGGTCAGGTACAAGTTGTCTATTAGGTATAGTTGTATTATAGTGTCCTACAGTCAAATAATTTTGTGAGACTAGAAATATTTAATTCCGATAATTATGATTAAAAATGCTTGACAGAGTTAAAAAAAAAAAAAAAACGTAAGTGTTTGGCAGTTGTTTACAAGTACATATCAGACTTTAACCATTGTTGATTGTAAAAACAGACCAAAGCCTTTGTATTTCATCTATTACACAACAATCTTAATCTTCTCTTTTTTATCGTTAGTCTTGTGTTGCGATACATTTTGTAAAGGAAAACAGTTGTTTTACATTCTAGTACACTGGCTTCGACTATATATGGCTGTGGCTTAATCACGCAGTCCTTTATTTATGATCGACAACAATTTGTGGTTTTAAAAACATGTTGACATCTCTTGAATTCTGCGTTTTTGTTGTGTACCTGAGACATGAACACTTGTAATGGTTTTTGTGTCAGAGCAATGCTTTGGAAAACGAAAGGTCTACCCTGTCTTGCAGATATTTCAATTTAACTTTATTTAAAAGCTTTCTAAATGTATTTTGTGAAAACTATTAAAAACATTTTGTACAGTATACATCGCTTTCGCCGTGATTTTCCAAAATGCAGAACTTTTAATATGACGCCTAATGAAAACGAGCATCATTTTCAAGAAAATCATTTAGAATTGAAAACAGTTTTTTTTCTTTCTTCATGATTTTCCAAAAAATGCAGAACTTTTAATATGACTCCTAATGAAAACGAGCATCATTTTCAAGAAAATCATTTAGAATTTAAAACATTTATTTCTTCATGATTTTCCAAAAAATGCAGAACTTTTAATATGACGCCTAATGAAAGTGAACATCATTTTCAAGTGAAATATTCCTAATGAAAAACATTCCCATTTAAAGACACACCAGCACGTCAAAACCCCTCTCTTCTCTCCACATACCTCATAACCACCAAAGAGCTGGTGAACAAAGGCACCAGCCAACCCCACACAACTCAGACATCACAAAAACACACCACAATAGAACAGGCCTATGCCATTCAGCACTGCCAGCTCTTGTTTTGGTAGAGTTACGATGGTCTAAAAGGAAGAAAAAAAGCGAGTGAGCGTGGGGGGAGGAGAGAGAGGGAAGAAACGAGAAGAATAAAATGGTTCGAGCGAGCGGAGAGAGAGACGAAGCGATTGTGTGGCAGAATGAGTTATTTTGCTTCACTTGCTGTCTCAGCGGGAGGGCCGAGGGAAAGTGTCCTTGTGGAAAGGTTTTTGGGGGTGGTAGGTTGGTCCTGACGCTTGCTGGGTCAGGTAGTGGCTTATGGGACTTCAGGACAGCTCTAGGTTTGCTCAAACACACCTACAAGACAGCAATGGAAAGTGAAAAGCATGGAGACATCTTGAATCACAACTAAAGCCAAGTTATACTTGGACAAAGCTGTTATATTTTATTTGCATGTTTTATTATACATGCAGTTTTGGGCTCAAATTAATTGATAAACTATGTTTGTTCTTAAAATATATTCATGTGACAACACCATGACTATTTAAGCTGATTAATCATGCTAACAAACATGATTCAAAATAATATAGGTGACCAGTGAATATAATCTTAATCTCAAAATAAACTAGGGCATTCATAAAAATAAATCCATCGTTTTGGACCAGAGCAATAAACACACTAAACACTGATACAGCTGTATCTGTTTACAATGAAAATGAGGCTATGAAACATTAACGTGTGTATAAACACATACCTGGCTCATGAATATATGCTTCCACAAGCAGATTTATTCAGAAGCAGAAATGATTAATTTGTGCAGCAATTTTTACATTACAAGTACACTTCCCCCCAAAGTCAAGCAGGGTCATGTCAACTGAAATTTAAGTCGTAATATTATAAATGCATAAGGATCTTATTATAATTAAATTGTAAATGAATGTAGTATCTTGTTGTGGAGCCTGTTTTAGAAATAGAGAAAGGAGATTAATATAATATAATATAATATAATATAATATAATATAATATAATATAATATAATATAATATAATATAATA
>NW_015541310.1:16952-19253 GCF_001515605.1 Sinocyclocheilus anshuiensis | reverse complement strand
AGATGAGGCTATGAAACATTAACGTGTGTATAAACACATACCTGGCTCATGAATATATGCTTCCACAAGCAGATTTATTCAGAAGCAGAAATGATTAATTTGTGCAGCAATTTTTACATTACAAGTACACTTCCCCCCAAAGTCAAGCAGGGTCATGTCAACTGAAATTTAAGTCGTAATATTATAAATGCATAAGGATCTTATTATAATTAAATTGTAAATGAATGTAGTATCTTGTTGTGGAGCCTGTTTTAGAAATAGAGAAAGGAGATTAATATAATATAATATAATATAATATAATATAATATAATATAATATAATATAATATAATATAATATAATATAATATAATATAATATAATATAATATAATATAATATAATATAATATAATATAATATAATATAATATAATATAATATAATATAATATAATATAATATAATATAATATAATATAATATAATATAATATAATATAATATAATATAATATAATATAGGTCATGGTCATGGTCAGCATTAAAAAAACATGGTAAAACTTGAAAAACAGGTCACCTTTCAACCCAAAAGGGAGAAAAACTTATATATTTGTGTCAAGAAAAATTAAGTTAAGTGACAATTTATGCACATTTTCCTTATAAACTTTAATTACTTTCATGTATTCGGACATAATTACAAATAATTACCATTATTCCCAATGGTGATTTTATTTACCGTAACAGTATTTTTCTTACTTCACTAAAGTAAATCATAACTGTAAATGGATTGTTTTTTGTTAAACAGCAGGAATTAAGTGCAGTACAACAAATCTTACTATGATGAACGCAAACAATTTAAGTATTGTTTTTATGCAAAAAAAAATGGTATGTTATTATAAACATGGCAGTAAAGTACAAGGCATGGCAAAATGACAACACTAAGCAAAAGAAAGAAACGATGTGTCAAGTCCTATTTTTATATATATTTCTGCTTTATTTAATTATATCCTGAACAGAACAACATTACGAACCAGAAATAATCAACCAGGTTTGAAAAAGGGGGCGGCAAAAATGTTTTCGGCCACAAACCTTTTTTTGAACGTGAATAAAAACATGACATTGTTTACATTTTTGGTTGAAACTTTATAGACACCCAATATTTATTAGCTAACTAAGCTAATAAACATCAGGAAGCCATGACGTGCACTGAAAAGACACTGGCAGTCAAACTACGTCATCGTTATTTGCGTCACATTCTCGTTTTATCCAAAGAAAGCAACAGGTACTTGCTAGGTGTTTGCGACACTGAATATCACGGTCTTGTATGCTTCTCCATGTTGTGTAGTTACTAAACGCTGCTCCATCTTAATCTCATTCACTAATCATGAGAGTAAGTGTGTCAGTGCAGGTGTGGCCGTAACCTAGTGCTGGCATAGTGCAGCTCCAGCGCTCTCCTGCCCTTGAACATCACAGGGGGTGCAGCGTGCAGGAGGAATGGGAATACGCTAGAAATCTAGGTGCTTGTTGCCCGTGGCAGTGCTGCCACATCCTGCTGCCAGTTCTGTTTTACTCACTCGACTCACAGTCTCTGACAGGTCTGGAGGCAAATGCAGTCTCTGAAAGAAAGAGAAAGAGGAAGGCTGAAAGAATAATTTGGAGGGCAAGTGATAAAGCTACAAATGCAAAACAAACTGGTACACTGGTATAGTGATGGTATCAGATGGTAATACCATGGTATTTTGGCGCAAAAAGTACGAGTACTATATTCAAGCAGCTAAGAAAAGTCTTTTCTGCTCACCAAAGCTGCATTTATTTGATAAAAAATACAGTAAAAATAGGAAATTTGTGAAATATTAGTACAATTTAACAAACATTTTCTATTTTAATATATTTTAAAACTTTAATTTATTTATGTGATGCAAAGCTGAATTTTCAGCATCATTACTCCAGTCTTCAGTGTCACATGATCCTTCAGAAATCATTCTAATATACTGATTTGCTGCTCAAGAAACATTTATTGTTATTATTAATGTTAAAAACAGTTGTGTTGCTTAATATTATTTAGGAAACTGATAATTTTTTTCTTTGATTAACAGGAAGTCCAAAAGAACAGCATTTATTTGCAGCAGAAATATCTAGTTCAGTTATCTAACACACACACACACACACACACACACACACAAAAACAAAACGCACACACAAAAATTGGGTATATTTCAATATTATTCAATATATACAGTGGGTACGGAAAGCATTCAGACCCCCTTAAATTTTTCACTCTTTGTTATATTGCAGCCATTTGCTAAAATCATTTAAGTTAATTTTTTT
>NW_015541310.1:14865-16883 GCF_001515605.1 Sinocyclocheilus anshuiensis | reverse complement strand
TGCAATATAACAAAGAGTGAAAAATTTAAGGGGGTCTGAATACTTTCCGTACCCACTGTATATATATACACACATATATATATATATATACATATACATATATCCCTATATATATATTATTGTTGTTGTTAGTTATAAAAATCTGAATATATTTATAGAATTTTAAACATAAAAATGTAAATGAAAATGAGAAATTTTGTCTTGGAAGTAATACAATTACTAAAACTACAATAAAAATAAATAAAGATTAAATGGACATATTTACTAATGACTAAAACTTAAACTAAAATGAAAATAAAAACAGAAACTAAAGTGATTTCAAAATATGAATAAATACTATAAAAGTATAAACAGCAAATACTAGTAAAATAACACTGGTCTATATGCGCAGCTATGGAACAGAACTACAGACGTTAGCATCGTTTAGTATTATAGCTTCATATTCTTGCATTAATTTAACATTTGTACAACAGACTGTAAAAAAAGCATCTACATATTACTGAATACAACAAACTGAACCCTTAGAATCTGCAATCAGTTTAGATGAATAAGTGCTCACGAACACTTTTAGCCAGAGATGCCTGTTTCAGCTTCTTTGCTCCACACTGAAGACCTGTAGACGTAAGACAGGCGAGAAAACATCCTAGCCTGTGTTTGCAGACAGACGAAACGGAGTGTGTGAACACAAATCGCGTTAGACGCTTGGCCATGCACCTTAAATGGTCAGAGAAGTGTAACTGTTAGTGTGCCGCTAAAAACCCTTGAGGGAGGCTCAAGCTTTTTGGCGGTTCAGGAGAAAGGTTTGTGTTTAGAGTTACAGCTTCGAGGAGAGTCATTAGAATCAAGCGTTTTATTACGGTAACTTGCCCCATGGGCACTAATCTCTAACAAGGCAATGAGCTATGCCAAAAGCTTGTGCTAAAGAGGCTAATGAGGGAGCTCAGCGCAAGGTTTACACACACACACACACACACACACACACACACACACACACACACACACACACAGTGTCGAGAGTAGTCAAGTGTATGATTAAATACACTTCTGTACGGCAAGTCAGTCACCACAAGCTGAACATACCTGCAAATGCAGCCTTGATTCAGGTGACCTTGTTCCACAGGTTGATGTTTATCTCCTACCAAACAATGGGCTTCTAAAGCTCCTATTGTTTGTTGAACAGCAGGTAAATCATGTTCATAAAAGAGTAGGCCGGAGAAAGCTCAGGACAATCCGTAATTTCCCTGAGCCTCTTCCACACGCCTTTAAGAGCTTCAGATCCTTTTCCTTCAAAACCCTCCAGGCTACCATGCATCCCAACCTGGAGACACCCAGGATCAAAATGTTAAGCTTATCAGGAGGAACACTGAAGAACATGAGAAGGGATCTACAGACTGGAAAATGCTAGAACGTAAAGGGATAATTCATCCAAAAATGAAAATTCTGTCATTATTTACTCACTCTCATGTCATTTCAAAACTTTTTTCAAATGTTTTTGTCATTTTTGGACCTCAGAAGATGTAGTCACAGTATGGGTTTGTAACAACATTATGGTGAGGATGACATTATTTACATTTTTGGTTGAATTATTTCTTTAAAAGATGACCATGATTTCTTTAAAAATTGACCATAGTATCGAGGAGAATGGTTATTTCTTAACAGTTTTCCAAAAGAGTGGATAAAAAATATTCAAATCTAAAAAAAATAAATATTATAATATAATATTACATAATTCTACTATTAATGGTAAAAACATGTAAGTTCAATATTTATTACATTTTAAAAAATATACCATTTTGACTTGGCTTTAATATAATATATTATTACATAATGGTGATATTTATAATATTAATATTAAGTAATACTTATATTTATAATATAATAATAATAATAATAATATTTAAAAAGTGGTTAAGTATTGATTACTTTGCTAAACATACAAGCTTCAAGCAACATTCCCTCAAAGTTACTGAAGTGTAATTAAAAAAGAAAACCTACAACTTTGAATTGTCTCTAATAAC